>NC_091310.1:7661166-7721481 GCF_038502225.1 Cherax quadricarinatus | reverse complement strand
CCTCTGCCTCCTTGCACTTTGTTGCCACATATTCCATCATCTCGTTTACTGATTTTCCTACCATTTCTCTGTCCCACTGAACCTCCTGCAGGAAGTTTCTCATACCTGTGTAGTCCCCCCTTTCATAGTTTGGCCTGTCCCCTTCAGTTCCTGTTACCTTCTCCACTTGTAACTCTACTATATAGTCAAAACTCAGAACCACATGATCGCTAGCTCCAAGGGGCCTCTCATAAGTGATGTCCTCAATGTCTGAACTGCTCAGGGTGAACACAAGATCCAGTCTTGCTGGCTCATCCTCCCCTCTCTCTCTGGTTGTGTCCCTGACATGTTGATGCATGAGGTTTTCATGCATCAAGTGTGTGTGTGTGTGTGTGTATGTGTGTGTGTGTGTGTGTGTGTGTGTGTGTGTGTGTGTGTGTGTGTGTGTGTGTGTGTGTGTGTGTGTGCGTGTGTGAATGTGTGTGCCTTAAATCTGAGACATACTGTGTTAGTCCAGATGTCGGCTCCAAGCATAGTTCTTATCGCCTGGTTTTGTACGACCTCCACCCTTTGCCTGCTCTGTGGAAAGAGATGAGCAAACGCCGGTGCACTATGGTCAGTGAGCGAGCGCACAGCTTGTAAATAGTACAAGCAAAGTACTTCTTTGCTCGCCCCTGCACGGTGCCTCGTCATGGCTCTCATGGCATTGAGTCTGAGTAGAGGACGGGATCTGACATACTCGGCCTGTTTCTAAAAGGTCAGCTTTTAATCATTGTAGATTCCCAAATATAGGTAGGAGCCTGTCCATTGAAGTTCTATATCCTGGATACATAATGTATTCTCAGGATCTGGTCCCTGATCATCATTGCAAGAGACTTCTCGGCAGAGATCTTGAGACATAGTTCCTTGCAAGACTGCATTTTTAGGCCCAAAGCTCTCTGGGCATGTCGCTCCAAATTGCCTTTTCCATTCACTACGAGTGCGAAATAATCAGCATAGCTGAGTAGCTGCGTACCACTATGAAAGGGAAGGCTCTCAAGTTTCTGCATAAGAACGTTAAACAGGGTAGGACTGAGCACACCTTCTTGTGAAGTGCCTTTTTCCAGGGTTTTAAAGGAAGAGTAGTGTTTCTGAATTGCTAGAATTGCTGCGGGGCTGGCTAGCTCAAATGCCTTCTCGAGGTCGAGGTAGATGACTATACTAGGTTTCTTGTTACTATCAGCAATCTGGCTTAGTTGGGTGGTTATGCACTCTGCTGTATCCACTCCTTTGGTGAAGCCAAATATGTGATGATGAAGTTTTCCAAGTTTCCATAGGAGGAGGTTTAACACCATCCTCTCAGCAGTCTTGGCTAAACAGCTGGACAGCGATATGGGTCTCATACTGCCTGGGTCCTTGGGCTGGGAGTGTCCCAGCCCTCAATGACTTGTTCATGACGCCGAGTATGGCCTCCCATCCACTGTGACCAGCCTGTGCAATCATGGGGTACGTGACACCATCGATGCCCGATGCAGTGTCACCGGTGTTCTTAATGGCACGTCGGAGTTCCAAGTTTGTGGGGTCTTCATCAGTCACATCTTCAAATTCACATGCAGCTTGTATCGTTAACTGGCGCCGTGGCAGAAGATCCATCTGTATATTCTGGATGTCCTGTGAGAGCTGAGTGGAGGCTTCCCTGGAAGTGAAGATCTCCACCAGTTTCTCAGCTTCTTGGGATGGGTTCGGGTGTGCTGGTGGCCTCGACTTGCTTTTGCCAGTTGCGGTGTTAAGCTTGCCCCATATCACAGATAAGGTGGTGCGATGCCCGAATGTTGAGCACCACTCCAGCCATTTCTCAGTTTTTACTCTGAGAGAGACTCTGCGGGCATGCTGCACAATGGCTCTCAGAGTATTCCTGTTCTCTGCTGTAAGGTTACGCCTGTATAGCTTCCTGAAAGAGTTGATGTGGTGGTTCTGCTCCCGCACCTCACCGTTGCAGAGCCACCAGTCTCTTTTGTGAGTGCATCCCGCTGACTTCTTTGGAATTGCACACTCTGCTGCCTGGATGGGAACAGTGATAAGCTCCTGTTCAGCTGTATCACAGCCATCGGATAAAGTGCATGTGGACCACCAGTCATGAAGATAATCCTGGAACACCTTCCAGTTGCCCTCTTTACGTCCCATCTTGGAGGCAGCACAACTGTGGAAGGCCTGTTGATGCTAATAAAGGTGGTGATCACTGCAAAGTAGTCACTGACAAGGTTAGGATGAGTTTCCCATGTGGCTCCCGCTGCGAATTGTCTTGACCCAAAGGGAAGGTCGAGGCAGCCACCCAAGAGGTGTGTGGGGTCTCCATTGTTTAGCAACTTTACCTCTGGAATATCGTGTAGGAACATTGCTATGTGTCTGCCAGCAGCATTGGTTGCTGAGTGAGAGTGCAGCATTGGGTGATGTGGGTTGAAGTCTCCACCCACAATAATACACTCAGTGCGTGCTAGTGCGAGGAGCTCTGCAATGTCGAGGGTGTGTCTTGGGTTCTTGTAGATGTTATAGATGGTATTGGGCGCCCCTGGAATGTGTTTTGTGAATTGGTTTCGAAGCAGTGGATATTACCTGGGCTGTTGTGGTCTTTAGGGGCTACTGAAGGTTGGATTTCTTTCTTGTGTGCACCGATGTCTGTTGTTGTATTCCTGTATGCTGGTGAGGTACCAGGGGAGCCTGCAAAGCGGCTGTGCAGGGCAAGGAGTGCCTGTGTTGTCGTGTTATGGCCGGTGAGGGCTCGTTTAGTACTGTCTGTTGATTGCGTTGACCAGATGTTCCCTGTTGACGCTTCTTGTTCCTTTTATTTTTGTTTCTTCGTTGAGGTAGGGGGGACAGGAGGTTCCTGTCCATGACGCCTTGTTGAGGTTTCGAGGGTTGGGAATTCCTGGGCATTGAGTTGGGTGACCTGATGAGAGGTCTGCAGAATGGCAGGGTTCTCTGCACCCATCGTCTGCTGAGAGTGATGATCTGCCAAAGTCTGCTGCCGAGTTGTTGGCGTCTTCCGAAATCCTTGAATTCTGGCGAGCCTCTCGGGGCATCGAGGATTCCAGGCATGGTGTTTCTGCCTGCAGTTTGGGCATTGTGGAGTAGGTGGCGATGCATTTTTCAGCTTCGTGATGCATTCCTCGGTAGGGTGGCACTGGCTGCAGACACCGCAGATTACTCTATTCGGACAGAGTGCACCCAGGTGTTCACAATTTACATAAACGACATAGATGAGGGAATAAATAGCGACATAAGCAAATTTGCTGATGACACCAAAATAGGCCGTCCAATTCATTATAATGAGGAAACTAGAGCACTCCAGGATGATTTGAATAGACTGATGCAATGGTCGGAGAAGTGGCAGATGCAGTTTAATATAGACAAATGCAGAGTTCTAAATATTGAACAGGAAAATAACCATGCGACATATAAACTAAATAATGTAGATCTTAATACTACTGATTGCGAGAAGGATTTAGGAGTTCTGGTTACCAGTAATCTAAAACCAAGACAACAGTGCATTAGTGTTCACAATAAAGCTAACAGAATTCTTGGCTTCATACCTAGAAGTATAAATAATAGAAGTCCTCAGGGTGGAATACAGCTCTATATATCCTTGGTTAGGCCTCATTTAGATTATGCTGCACAGTTCTGGTCACCGTATTACAGATTGTATATAAATGCTCTGGAAAACCTACAGATGAGGATGACAAAGTTGATCCCATGTATCAGAAATCTTCCCTATGAGGACAGACTGAGGGCCCTGAATCTGCACTCTCTGGAGAGGCGTAGAATTAGGGGGGATATGATCGAGGTGTATAAATGGAAAACAGGAATAAATAAAGGGGATGTAAATAGCGTGCTGAAAATTTCCCGCCAATACAGGACTCGCAGCAATGGTTTCAAGTTGGAAAAATTCAGATTCAGGAAGGATATAGGAAAGCACTAGTTTGGTAACAGAGTTGTGGATGAGTGGAACAAACTCCTGAGTACAGTTATTGAGGCTAAAACGTTGTGGAGTTTTAAAAATAGGTTAAATAAATACATGAGTGGGAGTGGGTGGGTGTGAGTGGGACCTGACTAGCTTGTGCTGCTGTGTCTGGTGCCGTGCTCCTTCCTTGAGTGGAGGTGACCAAACTTGGTGGGTCATTGGGCTATTCCGGGGGGGGGACATGGACCTGCTCCACATGGGTCAGTAGGCCTGTTGCAGTGTTCCTTCTTTCTTATGTTCTTATATAACGCTGGTACTTGAAACAGCGAACTGGTTCTGCCATGAAGGTCCTGACATCGTACCTGCCGCAAGAACCGAGGTCCAGCTACGATGGCAGCAGTCCTACATGCTGTATGAGAACCTTCCGGGTTGGTGCATTGCCTACCGTCTTTGCCTTGAGACATTGGGCTGACACCACACTGGGGTGAGCTGCTACTGCCTCAGTGGGTATCATCAGTGGGTATCACATCACTACACCATTGGTGATCTTCTGCCGAGAATCCAGTTCCTCCAGGGTAAAAGAGCACAGGGTCGTAACAGTGGCTTGTATACTGTAGCCAGGTGAGGCGATGCAGGAGGAGGCGTCATCATAGTGGAACAATCCACTAGTCTAAGTAGGTCTTCGTCCAAAGTATTTAAATAAGTGTAAAGAGGTTTTTATGGCATTTATACATTTGGAAAAGGTGTATGACAGGGTGAATAGTGGGGCAATATGGCAGATGTTGTAAATGTATGGATTAAGAGGTAGGTTATTGGAAGCAGTGAAATTTCTTACGAGGATAGTGAGTCTCAGGTAAGAGTATGTAGGAGAGAGAGGGAGATTATTTTCCAGTAAAAGTAGGCCTTAGATAAGGATGTGTGATGTCCCCATGGGTGTTCAATATATTTATAAATGGGAGTGTAAGAGAAGTGAATGCTCGGGTGTTGGTAAAAGGTTTATGGTTAAAAGATAAAGAATCTAATGAAAAGTGGGAGTTGTCACAGTTGCACTTTGCTTATGATACTGTGCTTTTGGGAGATTCTGAAGAGAAGTTGCAGAGGTTGATGGATAAGTTTGGTAGGGTATGTAAAATAAAATTAATAGTGAATATGGGAAAGACTAAAGTGATGAGGATAACAAAAACATTAGATAACGAAAGATTGGATATCAGATTGAAGGGAAAGAAAATGGAGGAGGTGAATGTATTCAAATATTCAGGAGTCGACGTGTCAGCAGATGAGTCTATCAAAGTTGAGGTGAATCATAGAATTGACGAGGGGAGAAAGGTGTGTGGTGCACTGAGGAGTCTGTGGAGACAAAGAACTTTGTCCATGGAAGCAAAGAAAGAAATATGTGAGAGTATAGTTAAACCAACGCTCTTATATGGGTGTGAAGCATGGGTGGTGAATGTTGCAACAAGAAGAAGGCTGGAGGCAGTGGGTAATGTGTGGTTTGAATACAGTGCGGAGAATTCTTAGTTTGGAAATTAGGAGGAGGTGTGGGATTACCAAAATTATTGCCCAAAGAGATGAAGAGGGGTCATTGAAGTGGTTTGGACATGTGGAACGAAATAGAATGACTTCGAGAGTATATAAATCTGTAGTGGAGGGAAGGTGGGTTAGGGGTCGCCCTAGCAAAGGTTGGAGGGAGGGGGTAAAGTAGGTTTTGTATGCAAGGGGCTTGGACTTCCAGAAAGCATGCACGAGCATGTTAGATAGGGGCAAATGAAGACAAATGGATTTTAGGATTTAACTTGCTGTAGGAGTGTGATCATGGTAATATTTATGAAAGGATTCAAGGAAATCAGCATGCAGACTTGAGTCCTGGAGATGGGAAGTGCAGTGCCTGCACTCTGAAGGAGGGGTGTTAATGTTGCAGTTTTATAACTGTAGTATAAGCGTGCCTCTTGCAAGACAGTGATGGAGTGAATGTTGGTGAAAGTTTTTTTTCTTTTTTGAGATACCTTGCCTTGGTAGGAAATGGCCGATGTGTTATTAAATGAAAAATAAGAGATTAGAATAAGAAACCACTGACATCCCTCTGTCCTTTTAATCATTATTGAGATTTACCTTTACTTATGCTTTATATTGCCATTTTCCTTTCTTAATCAGGACACTAAGGTCTCTGCTGCGGCCAAGGACGCTGGACTGGCTAAGAAGTTATGGGAAGCTAGTGAGCAGCTAGTTAAGCTGAGACCTGAGGAGAGACACTACTAGCCAAGAGGAGACACTACACATCAAGTACCATCACGAAATAATCATGTTGTATCTGATGAGTGTGAGGATACTTTAACTTTCTCGGATCAAGAGCCCTTTACCAGCTTCAAGGCACAACTCTTGATGAGACAACTACAGTTACACGTTAAGTTATAATCATTGTAGAACATTTATTGATATTTTGTTATTCTTCATTATAATATATGACTGACAAGAACAGAGAAAAAATAAAAGTTAAACATGGAACTCTCAAACTGTTTTTTATGTACCTAGACTCCTCTTGTAGACTCCTTATCTAGGCTCCATATCTAGGCTCTTTATCTAGGCTCCTTATCTAGGTTTCTTATCTTGGCGTCGTATGTAGGCTTCATAACTAGATTCCTTACCTAGGCTTCTTATGTAGCTCTTCATCTTAGCTCCTTATTTAGCTCGTTATGTAGACTCCTTTGTCGAAGTTTTACTCTAGAAATTGATGGGAGCAAGAATACAAACTGATGGTCTGTTTTAGTGTGATGTATTTATATTTGAAGACGGAGGCCAGCCAAACGACGTCTGTCCTTACATTTCTTGGAATGGAGGCTGAGACAGAGCCTCGTCGCAGTTCAAGGCAAGTCACATGATTAAGTTTGCAAGAGATCCTGCCTAATAATGGTACTAGTACAAGTACTGCACCTAAGTAATACCCACTTACCAATGGTTATAATCATGACCATGATATTTTTAAGAGATGGACCAGTAAGCCGGTGAAAGTCTTCAATCAGATGTTCCAAACCTCCAACTGTGGGTCATCATTTGACTAAGATCCGCATCAGGAAACACCTGTCCTGAATTGAGACACTTATGCAACATTCTCTTTCATTGTGTAGAATCATCCCAGAGCCTGAAGTGTCCACCAATACTTTGTATTGGACTAGTGAAGCCACTGTGTGGTGAAATGTTTCTTCAATAAAGATTCCCATATGTTGCATAAGTGTCTCAATTCTTCAACTTGTCAATTTTCAAAACCATTCGTCACAACACCTGTCCTGTGTTCTGACAAACATTATAGTACCTACCTACCTATTGCACCATTGACAGCTCATTGATGGTAATGTATGGCACCCTCTACATACTGCTAATAACTAATACACAGGGTAGGTGGTGGACACTTCAGGCTCTGGGATGATTCTGCACAATGCAAGATAATGTTGTACAACAAAACATGTAACATAATACAACAAAATGCATTACAAATCATGGATGATGATGGGAAATAAATGAGATTAATCGATCGTCATTTATGTGATCTACAAATTCACAGAAAATTTATTTACAAAGAAGAAAGTGTTTAAGAGAAAAGACAAACTCGGTGCAATTTAGTTTTTTATTGTTAAATCTCAGAATTTGGAGAAAAAGTGAATACTCAATAAACAAAAAGTATTTGATCCACAGTTAAATTAAAATACAGAAAGAAATTATTGCACATTTGAGTACTGACTGGATTATATTAATCATCTATACAAGATATTTACATTTAACCCCAACTCTGCTAGGGTGAAATTTACATATGCAGAGTTGTCATCCTCTCCAGGGAAGTCAAATTATGTAGTTTACACATACTCTAACTGAGGAGGATTAACAGTGATAACTGAAACTTGACGGAATAATGACAGTCAGGATGTATATCAGCCATGTTGTTAGAGGTAGAAGGTACTTGGTCAGGACTGTCACAGTTTGGCTCGCTTGTCTGGGTGGCAGGAATCTCATCAGCATCATCATATACGAACTTCATTTGATGTAAATATGATTCTTTGTACTGATTACTACTGATTTCTCTAAATTTTTACATTTATCACTCATATGCTCAACTACTCGGTAAGGATCAACAAACTTTTTGTGGAGCCTTGGTACTGAACAGGAAGAACAGGACAGGAAGTGGAAAATTATCTGGTATCATTTTAGCATTCAACTTCCTAAAGTCAATCACTAGGCACCAAGTGCTATCTTTCTTAAGTAGTAGGATCTTGGGCACATTACAGGGTGAATTGCTATGTATGATGACGCTGTCATCAAGGTTCTTGGTTCTTGTTGACTAACTTCTGTGACAGCAACTTGCAAATGAGGCATGCTGTACGCAAATACATAAATAGGTCTTGCATAAGGTTCAAGTGGAAAACGATTGAACATTAGGTTCGTTATACCCATCTACTTACCTGATAAAGCAATGGCTGTATGATGTTTGTTCAACACATGCAACAAACTCAAAACTTCATCTGGGAAGTCTACTCTACTGGTGAAGTGAAGAGGATATGGGTAGTGAGCAACTAAAATTAGGGTAGTATTCACTCTGAGATGGACACCCTGTCCAGAGGTATTTGCTAGGTAGAAATGGATCTTATTATGCAAGCGTTTATACCTTAGAAGAGTCACTGTCAACTAAGACATTGTCAACATGTAGAACATATGGGACAACAATTGACACTCTGTAAAGTAAAAGGACACAAGTGCAACTAATGTGACATTTATTGTGGCAACGTTTCGCTCTCCAGGAGCTTTATCAAGCCAAAAAAGTATCCAAAACGGTTGGGATCCTCTCCAAGATACGATACTACGTGCCGCAAACTGCCCTTCTCACACTATACCATTCACTTATATATCCATACCTCACCTATGCTATCTGTGCTTGAGGTTCAACTGCAGCAACACACCTAAAGCCAATAATAACCCAACAAAAAGCCGCAGTAAGAATAATCACTAAATCCCATCCCTGGAAACACACCCCCCCACTCTTCATAGATCTAAACTTACTCCCTGTTCAGTACATCCACACTTACTACTGTGCAATCTACATCTACAGGACCTTAAATTCCAATATTAACCTTGACCTAAAACGCTTTCTTGATAGTTGTGACAGAACCCACAGGCACAACACCACACACAAACATCTCTATGACATTCCCCGTGTCCGACTAAACCTTTACAAAAATTCAATGTATGTCAAAGGCCCTAAAATCTGGAACACCCTACCTGAAAATTCCAAAACTGCAGACACATTCATCACCTTCAAAACTATCATCAGAAAACATCTTTTCTCCCTGATACACCTTGTCAGCTAATAATACGAATACCACCTGGTGGTTCACACTTACACTCACTCACCCATTTGACCATAAACAGAAATATCAATCTCAATCTCAAAATAATGAATCTTAACTAGTCATAAGTTGGCCTGTGATACTCCAATACTGAAACTACGTATAGTGCCAAAACAAAAGCATTCACATTGCTAAACTCACAACTAGTATTTAGTCACTTATCCATAATACCAACTTATCTCATAATTTTGTAACATTTTAAACCTAAGATTTAATATAAGTCTGCCCGAAATGCCTAGCCATGCTAAGCGTTCTAGTGGTACACTCTGTAATTATTATTTTACTACATGTAAACCACACAATAACCAAATTCTGTAAACTCAGCATTGTAATACTTATAGAGAATAAAGTTTGAATTTGAATTTGAATTTGAATTACAAACAATACGCGGACACAGAGGGTATATAAAGGCTCAGAGTGAGGTGCAATACTAGCGAGGTACCATTTCGATGTTCACTAGTGGTAGTGGTAGTAGTAGTAGTAGTAGTAGTAGTGGTAGTGACAAAAGTAATAAAATACGATAGAGCAATTAATTCGTACATGAGTAAAAGGATATAAAAGCTATTACTTGGGTAACATAAAAATAGGTTGGACAAATATAGAGTGGAAAGAGGCAGCTTATTTCAGTGTTCACTCTCTGTAATGTGCTTTGTGTAGTATAACAGGAGAGACTGTGATGGCAGGGTTTACTGTTTTCAGGAGGATTCTTGTTAAAGACTTCGGAGATGGTGAAGCTGCCGTTGTTTTGTTTAATTGTATTTGAAACAGCGATCAGTGCTGATTCGAGGCACTTTCGTCTGCGGAAATTAGTTTCTTTGATCACTAATTGGGCGTCTCTGAATTTCATGAGATGATTGGTGGAATTTCGGTGTTGTACACAGGCGTTGTTCAAGTTATCGTTCCTACATGCGTAAATGTGTTCATTGAGGCGGGTGTCGAGGTTTCTTGCTGTTTCACCTACGTAAATCTTGTCACAGCCTCCACAGGGTATAGTGTAAACTCCTGCATTGACTGGTTCGTGGTGCTTGGATTTTGTCCTGGTTAGATCCTTTATTGAAGTGCTAGAAGCGATGGCGACTCTGGTGTTAGCTTGTGAAAGTACTTTTGAGACGTTCAGTGCAACCTGGCTGTTGGGAAGAATTATAACTTTGTTGGGAGTGGTGTTGATGCGTGGAGAATTAATGATCTGAAGAGCTCTTTTCTTGCAGTCTTTGATGAAAAAAGGAGGAAAATGTAACTCAGTGAATGTTTGGTGAATGTATGTACATTCCTCGTCAAGAAACTCAGGACTACAAATTCGGTATGCTCTTAGGAAAAACCCGATGATGATGCCTCTTTTGGTCTTGGTATCTTGACTGGAATAGAAGTGTGTGAGATCATTTTTATTGGTGGGTTTCCGATAAACTTGAAATCTTAGGTTGTTGTCTACTTTGTGAATGAAGACGTCGAGGAAAGGTAGCTTGTCATTGGACTCTTCTTCTAGTGTAAACTGGATCGCCGGTTCAACTGCGTTGAGCCTTGCCTGAAGATCCCGTACATCAAAACGTTTTGGAGTTATTACGAGGACATCGTCCACGTAACGTAACCAAGTGACGCTTGAAGGGATGATGTTGGCGAAGTGTTCGGACTCTAGGTGTTCCATGTATAAGTTGGCTAGGACGGCACTTATGGGGGATCCCATTCCCATGCCGTAGGTTTGTTTGTAGAGCTTGTTATTGAAAGAAAAACAGTTGAAATTAACACAGAGTTCAATCAAGTCAACAAAATCTCCGGGAGGCAGAGGAAGATTAAGGTCCTGATTGACTTTACGTCGTAGAACCTCGATTGCTTTTTTGGTAGGTACTTTTGTGAAGAGGGAAGTCACATCCAAACTGCTTAGTTTCTTGTTACGGATGGAGAGGTTATGGATGCGGTTGAGAAGGTCGCGTGAGTGTTTAAGATGAGCGGGGCTGATGGTCTCCAGAAGGCAGGAAAGATGTTTGGCAAGAACTCCGGCTAGTTTGTGTGTAGCACTGCCTATTCCTGACGTGATAGGTCTGAGAGGAATATTGTGTTTATGGGTCTTGGGTAAACCATACATGTGTGCTGGTTTAGGGTTGCTTGGTAACAAGTACAGTAGTTTCTTCCCTTCTCTAGTGCGTTTGAGTATTTGTCTGGTTTTGTATAGAAAATCTTTGGTGAGCGTCTCCCACTGTTGAGTGCTGATGGGTTCGTATGTAGATTGATCATTCGAAAGGTCCATCATTTTAGTGTTGTAGTCACTGATGTTGAGTATGACGACTCCACCTCCTTTGTCGGCGGTGGTGACGATAATGTTGGGGTCGTTGGCGAGGTTTTTAAGGGCAGTGATATATCGTCTAGGAAGATTAGAAGAAGAAGGTTCACATAAAGCTGCAGTGAGAAGGCCCAGTATATAACCCTTCTGGAAGTTGTTGTCACTGTGTCTATGGTTCCTGGTAACTAGATTGAGTTGATAGCTAGGTTTGCGTATGTTGGTGGTAAATTTGAGTCCCAGACTCAGTGCTTGTTTTTCGTAGTCGGTTAAGGTGCGTGACGGCAAGAAAAGAGCTCTTCAGATCATTAATTCTCCACGCATCAACACCACTCCCAACAAAGTTATAATTCTTCCCAACAGCCAGGTTGTACTGAACGTCTCAAAAGTACTTTCACAAGCTAACACCAGAGTCGCCATCGCTTCTAGCACTTCATTAAAGGATCTAACCAGGACAAAATCCAAGCACCATGAACCAGCCAATGCAGGAGTTTACACTATACCCTGTGGAGGCTGTGACAAGATTTACGTAGGTGAAACAGCAAGAAACCTCGACACCCGCCTCAATGAACACATTTACGCATGTAGGAACGATAACTTGAACAACGCCTGTGTACAACACCGAAATTCCACCAATCATCTCATGAAATTCAGAGACGCCCAATTAGTGATCAAAGAAACTAATTTCCGCAGACGAAAGTGCCTCGAATCAGCACTGATCGCTGTTTCAAATACAATTAAACAAAACAACGGCAGCTTCACCATCTTCGAAGTCTTAGCAAGAATCCTCCTGAAAACAGTAAACCCTGCCATCACAGTCTCTCCTGTTATACTACACAAAGCACATTACAGAGAGTGAACACTGAAACAAGCTGCCTCTTTCCACTCTATATTTGTCCAACCTATTTTTATGTTACCCAAGTAATAGCTTTTATATCCTTTTACTCATGTACGAATTAATTGCTCTACCATATTGAATTACTTTTGTCACTACCACTACTACTACTACTACTACTACTACCACTACCACTAGTGAACATCGAAATGGTACCTCACTAGTATTGCACCTCACTCTGAGCCTTTATATACCCTCTGTGTCCGCGTATTGTTTGTAATGGCTTGATAAAGCTCCTGGAGAGCGAAACGTTGCCACAATAAATGTCACATTAGTTGCACTTGTGTCCTTTTACTTTACATATTGTCGGTAATTCTACCAACTTTATTACAATTGACACTACTGAGCGCACCAGCTTCGACAGAGACGTCTTTGCAGACGGCCTGTGACATCAACAAGAGATAGTATGATTTGCTTCAAGTAGCCGCTTTCTGATATAGCATCCCCTGATGAGGAATTACTACCTGAATAAGTAGCCATCGCAGCGATTGTCTCAGTACCTGAGGTTTGTCGGACGTTCATCTTACACCTGAGGCAACTGCACACTATCCTGCGGATAGATGGAGCACCTAGAAAAGACTGAGCTTATCAACGACAGCCAGCACGGTTACAGGGATGGGAAATCCTGAGCCACAAACCTACTGAAGTTGTATGACAAGGTGACGGCAGTAAGACAAGAGATAGATGGGTGGATAGATTGCGTTTCCTTGGACTGTAAGAAGGTGTTTGACACAGTTCTGCACAAGAGATTAATGCAAAAGCTGGAGGACCAGGATGAGATAACAAGGAAGGCACTACAATGGATCAGAGAATACCTGTCAGGAAGACAACAGCTAGTCATGGTACACGGTGAGGTGTCAGAGTGGGCGCCTGTAACAAGTGAGGTGCCACAGGGATCAGTCCAAGGGCCGGTACTGTTTCTTGTATTTGTGAACGTCATGAAGGAAGGAATAAACTCCAAAGTGTCCCTGTTTGCAGATGATGTGAAGTTGACGAGAAAAATTCAATCGAACGAGGACCAGACAGAATTACAGAGCGATCTGGACAGGCTGCAGGACTGGTCCTGCAACTGGCTCCTTGAGTTCAACCTCACCAAGTGCAAAGTCATGAAGAATGAGGAAGGGCAAGGAAGAACATAGACGGAGCACAGTCAAGGGGGCCAGAGACTACAAACCTCACTCAAGGGAAAGGATCTTGGGGTGCATATAACACCAGGCACATCTCCTGAGGCGCATATCAACCAAATAACTGCGGCAGTATACGGGCGATTGACAAACCTGATTACAGCATTCTGACATCTTAATAAGAAGTCATTCAGGACCCTGTACACTGTCCTGGAGTATCCTGGAGTATGCAGCGCCAGTTTGGAACCCTCGCTTACCAATCAAGTAAGGAATCTAGAGAAAGTGCAGAGGTTTGCAACAAGATTAGTCCCGGAGCTAAGGGGTATGTCCTACGAGGAGAAGTTAAGGGAAATCAACCTGACGACACTGGAAGACAGGAGAGATAGGGGGTATATGATAGCGACATATAAAATACTGAGAGGAATAGACAAGGTGGACAGAGACAGAATGTTCCACACAACAACAAGGGGTCACAGTTGGAAGCTGAAGACTCAGATGAACCACAGGGATGTCAGGAAGCATTTCTTCAATCACAGAGTTGTCAGGAAGTGGAATAGTCTGGGAAGAGATGTAGTGGAGGCGGGATCTGTACATAGCTTTAAGGAGAGGTATGATAAAGCTCACAGAGCGGGTAGAGTGACTGAGCAGCCGCCAGTGAAGAGTCGAGGCCAGGTGCTGAGATTCGACCCTTTCAACCACAACTAGGTGAGTACACTTAGTTATAAGGGTTGGTTTCCAGACAGGAGCGAGTGTTACCAGTGCCTGACTGCTTGATTAAGTTACTAGAGAATACATAAGTCTGCAAAGATTTAATCCGAATTTCATACTCGATAGCAGTATAGCATATCTCGGATCCAAGTTGGCAGTTCCAGAATGTTACGATCATATCATCAATTCTGGATCAAGCGAGATATACAAATCTTGCTTCCATGTAAATCCCACTAGAAGATCACCAGGGAAATTAATCTGATCTACACTGAGGAAGGAAGCAGAAAAGCTCTATATCTTGGATAGAAAAGGTGAGGGAAGTCTGACCTCGGACGAGCAGACTAGAACCAGAAACTCCACAGTGGGTGGTTACACTAGTTTGTTCAACAAGGACATGATGTAATTGCTTATCCTTAAACAGGCTTGTCTTCATAATGGTTACATGTGCACACATGAACAGGTGTAATGAACAGAAGCTTTGACTATCTGACTTATTGTTGCACTGGAATGGACATTCAAACAAGAAATCATCATCGGAGACGATATTTTCAGTCACATTCCCAAAAATTTTTTCTTCGAAAACATGCGAATCAACGTCATCAACGAGGAATTCTTCCTCTAGACTGCATAAAGTGTCAAAGGAATTCTTAATGTTGATGGAATACTCGGTATCACTTACTGTCACCATGGAAAGGTTTGATTATAGAACTCGGAGTCCTCCGAAACTGAAGTTTAATGAAGGCTCTGGTTCTTCTGGGAACGACGTCCTCTATGATTTCTTCTGTGGTCACAGTTGGGACGACCACAGAAGGATCTGTAATACATACTCGCTTGATGAGCGATGGACTCAGTTATGTGATGGCCATTTATTCTATGGTAAGTACAGTATGGTAAGTTGGTCTGAGAGCTTCTTATTCTGAACGCCCGTACAGTTTTCGACAATACGTCGTCTTTATTCACATTTTTAACGTGTTCTGTATTACGACTGGAGCGACTACTCGCTGCACTAGTTCTAGACAATGGAGCTGACTGGGTCTTGTGTTGTCACTCAGACAGGAGGTTGCTCAGAAAGAGTTGCAGAACTATTAAATATAGGGTTTACATGGGTAAAAGTACCCGGTGCAGAAACCACGTGTTTGCAACAGAACTGTTATAGGATCCTTCTCTACAGTCGGTGTAGTAGTAGGGTAATACGCTTACAAAGCGGAAGGTTGTAACAACTGCTTTATGGCACCAAAGACTACGAGTTTACCAAAATCAAGGGCACATTCTTCAATCTTCACTGGCTGTACGTGTGAAGGGCGAAGCTTGCGCCGACACATTTAACGTAGTCAACAACTTAGAGAGACGAGTTGAGACACAATAATATTAATAAGGTAATAACAGGACAGTAATTGTAAATACTGTCATTAGGTGAGTTAAAATGAGTACAAGAAAATTGTATATTCTATTAGATCATACTATATGGCTTTAATAAGTTTCGTAGAGAAGAATTACAGTTTTTATTGTATTATTAACCTAAGGTTAATAATGGAATGATTAACATTTGAGAGGATTACTGATATTTAGATAAAGTGTATATTGATTATAATGTTTTACCTGTGTTCATGATAATGAGCAAATGCACGTATAGTTAAGTTGTGGCTACCCAGGTTTTCCAATGGTCTGGATGTTTTGTATCTTCTTGTCCCCTTTAGGTGGTGCATGACAATATAAGTTATAACACTGTCTTTCCTGAACTGAATAGTGACACAATTTAGGTTGGAAAAGCTTACAGGAAGGAAGGTTGCATTTTCCTTTTGTCATATGGGTGCGGCATTTTCTGGGGTGGTCAAAGTTGCACGTCCCATTTGTTTTTTCCAGATATTTGATGCTTGCAGATACTTAACGCATAGAATTTGCTTAGGTCTAGTTTCTGCTTGCCTTAGTTTTTGTGATTGCATTCCCTACTGGTGCATGGTTTTCTGTCTCTTTACTATCTTCAGCACTAGTACTAACAATGATCCCTTCACCTAACTGGTATTTTATCTTCACTATTCCCTGGGGCATCGCCTTCTTTACTATCTCCAATGGACAGCCATGACATACAATGGTAATTATGCAAGATACATCAGTGACATTTACTAATTGAATTTAAGATTGTGTTGAGGATGTTTAATATGGTAATATTTCAACAACTGATAGAAATGTGTTGAGGTTTTTCAACCTTAATAATTTGTGTCTTCCCGGTGAGTTAAAAGTTTTGGTAATTTGTTGCCATGTTGATTGCATCAGTTGTGGGTTTTAGCCGGATTATTTTTATACTTTATCTGTTATGTAAACAGTAAGTTCTGTTGCTTTTTCGGTCAAACATTTATTGACATATGTAGTGTCTGTTATCCCTATGACAGCCTTGATAAGGCGCTGTTTTATAGATTTATTGAAGAATTTGATCTCTGTGCAGTTTGGAACAACCACTGGTTGGTCCATTTTATATTTATATTTTCAGAAACGTTAAGCAAACTAAAACATAATTTTCATCTTTTTTTTTTTCATCGGGAAGAGTGAGCTGTTTATCACTGGAGTCAACCAGTTTGTCCTGACTGATTCACTTTGTTTGGTGTAGAGATCCTTGAATCTTATATCGATTTGTGACCTGAGAGAAGCTATAAATTTTTAAGCAGTGAGAGCAGCTTCACCTTGCTTAGTGTATGTTGATTCAGCATAGTTTTCTGTTCAGTTTTTCTCGTAGTTTGTACAGCGACGACATCTTACAAATACGTGTAGTTGCTTATAACTGATATAACTTTACATTGTTGGGGTTGACGTTGAATTGAATGATGTGTTTATTTGTATATTAATATGTAGATATCTTTTACATATACATTGTCTTCAGAAACTCATGAAACATTTGTGTCCATGGTAAATAATCAGATAAGATATATGTGTTATCGTAGTGGGTGGGGTTTTCTCAGTAAGCGGTGTCAGTGAGCTGCTGCACTTGTCTGCTGTGTCAGTGAGAGAGAGTAACTTGTCTGCTGTGTAAGTAAGAGAGAGCAACTTGTCTGCTGTGTCAGTGAGAGAGAGTAACTTGTCTGCTGTGTAAGTGAGAGAGAGCAACTTGTCTGCTGTGTCAGTGTAAGGAAGTTACTTGTCTGCTGTGTCAGTGTAAAGAAGCAACTTGTCTGCAGTGTCAGTGTAAGGAAGTTACTTGTCTGCTGTGTCAGTGTAAGGAAGTTACTTGTCTGCTGTGTCAGTGTAAGGAAGCAACTTGTCTGCTGTGTCAGTGTAAGGAAGTTACTTGTCTGCTGTGTCAGTGTGAGAAAGGAACTTGTCTGCTGTGTCAGTGTAAGGAAGTTACTTGTCTGCTGTGTCAGTGTAAGGAAGAAACTTGTCTGCTGTGTCAGTGTAAAGAAGTTACTTGTCTGTTGTGTCAGTGTAAGGAAGCAACTTGTCTGCTGTGTCAGGGTAAGGAAGTTACTTGTCTGCTGTGTCAGTGTAAGGAAGCAACTTGTCTGCTGTGTCAGTGTAAGGAAGTTACTTGTCTGCTGTGTCAGTGTAAGGAAGTTACTTGTCTGCTGTGTCAGTGAGAGAGAGTAACTTGTCTGCTGTGTAAGTGAGAGAGAGCAACTTGTCTGCTGTGTCAGTGTCAGGAAGTTACTTGTCTGCTGTGTCAGTATAAGGAAGTTACTTGTCTGCTGTGTCAGTGTAAGGAAGTTACTTGTCTGCTGTGTCAGAGAGAGAGAGTAACTTGTCTGCTGTGTAAGTGAGAGAGAGCAACTTGTCTGCTGTGTCAGTGTAAGGAAGTTACTTGTCTGCTGTGTCAGTGTAAGGAAGCAACTTGTCTGCTGTGTCAGTGTAAGGAAATTACTTGTCTGCTGTGTCAGTGTAAGGAAGCAACTTGTCTGCTGTGTCAGTATAAGGAAGTTACTTGTCTGCTGTGTCAGGGTAAGGAAGCAACTTGTCTGCTGTGTCAGTGTAAGGAAGTTACTTGTCTGCTGTGTCAGGGTAAGGAAGCAACTTGTCTGCTGTTTCAGTGTTAGAAAGCACCATGTCTGCTGTTTCAGTGTTAGAAAGCAACTTGTCTGTTGTGTCAAGGTAAGGAAGCAACTTGTCTGCTGTGTCAGTGTAAGGAAGCTACTAGTCTGCTATGTCAGTGTAAGAAAGGAATTTCTCTAATGTGTCAGTGTAAGGAAGCACTTTGTCTGCTGTTTCAGTGTTAGAAAGCAACTTGTCTGCTGTGTCAGTGTAAGGAAGCTACTTATCTGTTGTGTCAGTGTTAAGGAGCTACTTATCTGCTGTGTCAGTGTAAAGGAGCTACTTATCTGCTGTGTCAGTGTAAAGGAGCTACTTATCTGCTGTGTCAGTGTAAAGGAGATACTTGTCTGCTCTGTCAGTGTAAAGGAGCTACTTGTCTGCTCTGTCAGTGTGAAGGAGCTACTTGCCTACTGCGTCAGTGTAAGGGAGCTACTTGTCAACTGTGTCAGTTTAATGGAGCTACTTGTCTGCTGTGTCAGTTTAATGGAGCTACTTGTGTGCTGTGTCAGTATAGGGGAGCTACTTGTCTGCTGCGTCAGTGTAACGGAGCTACTTGTCTGCTGTGTCAGTTTAATGGAGCTACTTGTCTGCTGTGTCAGTTTAATGAAGCTACTTGTGTGCTGTGTCAGTGTAGGGGAGCTACTTGTGTGCTGTGTCAGTATAGGGGAGCTACTTGTCTGCTGCGTCAGTGTAACGGAGCTACTTGTCTGCTGTGTCAGTTTAATGGAGCTATTTGTGTGCTGTGTCAGTGTAGGGGAGCTACTTGTCTGCTGCGTCAGTGTAAGGGTGCTACTTGTCTGCTGTGTCAGTGTAAGGGACCTACTTGTCTGCTGCGTCAGTGTAAGGGAGCTACTTGTCTGCCGTGTCAGTGTAAGGGACCTACTTGTCTACTGTGTCAGTGTAAGGGAGCCTCTTGTCTGCTGTGTCTGTGTATGGGAGCTACTTGTCTGCTGCATCAGTGTAAGGGAGCTACTTGTCTGCTGCGTCAGTATAAGGTAGCTACTTGTCTGCTGTGTCAGTGTAAGGGAGCTACTTTTCTACTGTGTCAGTGTAGGGTAGCTACTTGTCTGCTGTGTCAGTGTAGGGGAGCTACTTGTCTGCTGTGTCAGTGTAAGGTAGCTACTTATCTGCTGTGTTAGAGTAGGGGAGCTACTTGTCTGCTGTGTCAGTGTAAGGTAGCTACTTATCTGCTGTGTCAGTGTAAGGGAGCTACTTGTCTGCTGTGTCAGTGTAAGGGAGCTACTTGTCTGCTGTGTCAGTGTAAGGTAGCTACTTGTCTGCTGTGTCAGTGTAAGGGAGCTACTTGTCTGCTGTGTCAGTGTAAGGTAGCTACTTGTCTGCTGTGTCAGTGTAAGGGAGCTACTTGTCTGCTGTGTCAGTGTAAGGTAGCTACTTGTCTGCTGTGTCAGTGTAAGGGAGCTACTTGTCTGCTGTGTCAGTGTAAGGGAGCTACTTGTCTGCTGTGTCAGTGTAAGGTAGCTACTTGTCTGCTGTGTCAGTGTAAGGGAGCTACTTGTCTGCTGTGTCAGTGTAAGGTAGCTACTTGTCTGCTGTGTCAGTGTAAGGGAGCTACTTGTCTGCTGTGTCAGTGTAAGGTAGCTACTTGTCTGCTGTGTCAGTGTAAGGGAGCTACTTGTCTGCTGTGTCAGTGTAAGGGAGCTACTTGTCTGCTGCTGTGTCAGTGTAAGGTAGCTACTTGTCTGCTGTGTCAGTGTAAGGGAGCTACTTGTCTGCTGTGTCAGTGTAAGGGAGCTACTTGTCTGCTGTGTCAGTGTAAGGGAGCTACTTGTCTGCTGTGTCAGTGTAAGGGAGCTAGTCTGCTGTGTCACTACTTGTCTGCTGTGTCAGTACTTGTCTGCTGTGTCAGTGTAAGGGAGCTACTTGTCTGCTGTGTCAGTGTAAGGGAGCTACTTGTCTGCTGCTGTCAGTGTAAGGGCTGTGTCAGTCTACTTGTCTGCTGTGTCAGTGTAAGGTAGCTAGTCTGCTGTGTCACTACTTGTCTGCTGTCAGTGTAACGAAGCTATTTGTCTGCTGTGTCAGTGTAAGTGAACTACTTCTCTGCTGTATCAGTGTAAGGTCTGCTGTGTCAGTGTAAGGTAGCTACTTGCTAGTGTAAGGTAGCTACTTGTCTGCTGTGTCAGTGTAAGGGAGCTACTTGTCTGCTGTGTCAGTGTAAGGTAGCTACTTGTCTGCTGTGTCAGTGTAAGGGAGCTACTTGTCTGCTGTGTCAGTGTAAGGGAGCTACTTGTCTGCTGTGTCAGTGTAAGGGAGCTACTTGTCTGCTGTGTCAGTGTAAGGTAGCTACTTGTCTGCTGTGTCAGTGTAAGGGAGCTACTTGTCTGCTGTGTCAGTGTAAGGTAGCTGTGTGTGTCAGTGTAAGGGAGCTACTTGTCTACTTGTCTGCTGTGTCAGTGTAAGGGAGCTACTTGTCTGCTGTGTCAGTGTAAGGGAGCTACTTGTCTGCTGTGTCAGTGTAAGGGAGCTACTTGTCTGCTGTGTCAGTGTAAGGGAGCTACTTGTCTGCTGTGTCAGTGTAAGGGAGCTACTTGTCTGCTGTGTCAGTGTAAGGTAGCTACTTGTCTGCTGTGTCAGTGTAAGGGAGCTACTTGTCTGCTGTGTCAGTGTAAGGGAGCTACTTGTCTGCTGTGTCAGTGTAAGGTAGCTACTTGTCTGCTGTGTCAGTGTAAGGGAGCTACTTGTCTGCTGTGTCAGTGTAAGGTAGCTAGCTACTTGTCTGCTGTGTCAGTGTAAGGGAGCTACTTGTCTGCTGTGTCAGTGTAAGGGAGCTACTTGTCTGCTGTGTCAGTGTAAGGGAGCTACTTGTCTGCTGTGTCAGTGTAAGGGAGCTACTTGTCTGCTGTGTCAGTGTAAGGGAGCTACTTGTCTGCTGTGTCAGTGTAAGGGAGCTACTTGTCTGCTGTGTCAGTGTAAGGGAGCTACTTGTCTGCTGTGTCAGTGTAAGGGAGCTACTTGTCTGCTGTGTCAGTGTAAGGGAGCTACTTGTCTGCTGTGTCAGTGTAAGGTAGCTGTCTGCTGTGTCAGTGTAAGGTAGCTACTTGTCTGCTGTGTCAGTGTAAGGGAGCTACTTGTCTGCTGTGTCAGTGTAAGGTAGCTACTTGTCTGCTGTGTCAGTGTAAGGGAGCTACTTGTCTGCTGTGTCAGTGTAAGGGAGCTACTTGTCTGCTGTGTCAGTGTAAGGGAGCTACTTGTCTGCTGTGTCAGTGTAAGGGAGCTACTTGTCTGCTGTGTCAGTGTAAGGGAGCTACTTGTCTGCTGTGTCAGTGTAAGGGAGCTACTTGTCTGCTGTGCACTGACAACTTCTTACTATCAACATGTATAATGAACAACATTTTTATTTCTGAATCAGGGAGCTGGAAGACAAATATTACAATAATTACTAGCAATTTTTTTAAGTTGGTGACACATGCTTCAAAAACATTATTTTTTCTAGAACTAATATATTTATGTTCCTTTAAATCTTCCTAATTAATACGTCCTCATGCTCTCATATCCCATAAATACATAACATAAAGCAAATAACAGATTCTTGGAAGAAGACTTAATAAATGTTAAAATTCCGGAGAATTTGTACATTGATGCGTCCTTGATCTTTTATCTTACCTCAATATAAAATATCTTAAAATACATTACTGACGTATTTCTCTCTTGGAGAAAAGATATTGTGATTGTTTATTAACTTGTACTCACTGAGTGATGTTTATGGGAGCTGAAACTCACCTCCTGACACCACCTCTTAGACCACTTTGATGGGCATCACTGATTTCTGGCTTCATATGAATTATCATATCTACTCTTTAAGCTGTGTATTAAATTTACCTTTAATACTACTCATCAAAGTCATAGTCCTTTACACAATCCTTTATACTTTTGATACCGAATAGGCAGAACTTGCGATCTTGGTTAAATAGCAACGCTCATCTTGCCATATAGGACAAGCGAAAATTTGTGTATGCAATAATTTCGCCAAAATCATTCTTAACCTAACGAAAAATATATATTTCACTGTGTTTGTTTAGTATTAAATTATTGTAAAGAAATTTAAAATATATTTAGTTGGGTTAGGCTAAAATAATTTACTCTTGTTATAATAAGGTTAGGTAAGTTTTCTAAGATTCTTTTAGAGCAAAATTATAAATTTTTATATTAACTTTAATGAAAAAAATATATCTTTAAACGTATAAGAGGAAATTTTAGAAAGGATTTAATTTTAAATGAGTTCTTGCTTATTGACCAGTTTTACATATTCGGCACGACATATATATATATATATAAATATGTATATACATATGTATATATATATATATATATATATATATATATATATATATATATATATATATATATATATATATATATATATATATATATATATATATATATATATATATATATATATATATATACATATATATATATATATACATATATATATATATATATATATATATATATATATATATATATATATATATATATATATATATATATATATATATATATATATATATATATATATATATATATATATATATATATATATATATATATATATATATATATATATATATATATATATATATATATATATATATATATATATATATAATGTATATATATATATATATATATTCTTTCATATGCAAAATAACCACTCTGAAAAAATAGAGAAATTCCAAGCGCTTTCGTGACTACTCACATTATCAAGGAACTATATATATATATACATATATATATGTATATATATATATATATATATATATATATATATATATATATATATATATATATATATATATATATGTATGTATATATATATATATATATATATATATATATATATATATATATATATATATATATATATATATATATATATATATATATATATATATATATATATATATATATATATGTATATATATATATATATATATATATATATATATATATATATATATATATATATATATATATATATATATATATATATATATATATATATATATATATATATATATATATATGCTGTAAAGAGTTTTTATGAGGATAGTGAGGCTCGGGTTAGGGTGTGTAGAAGAGAGGGAGACTACTTCCCGGTTAAAGTAGGTCTTAAACAGGGATGTGTAATGTCACCATGGTTGTTTAATATATTAATAGATGGGGTTGTAAAAGAAGTAAATGCTAGGGTGTTCGGGAGAGGGGCGTTATTAAATTATGGGGAATCAAATACAAAATGGAAATTCACACAGTTACTTTTTGCTGATGATACTGTGCTTATGGGAAATTCTAAAGAAAAATTGCAAAGGTTAGTGGACGAGTTTGGGAGTGTGTGTAAAGGTAGAAAGTTGAAAGTGAAAAGAGAAAAGAGTAAAGTGATGAGGGTATCAAATGATTTTGATAAAGAAAAATTGGATATGAAATTGGGGAGGAGGAGTATGGAAGAAGTGAATGTTTTCAGATATTTGGGAGTTGACGTGTCAGCGGATGAATTTATAAAGAATGAGGTTGATCATAGAATTGATGAAGGAAAAAAGGCGAGTGGTGCGTTGAGGTATATGTGGAGGCAAAAAGTTATCTATGGAGGCAAAGAAGGGAATGCATGGAAGTATAGTAGTACCAACACTCTTATATGGGTGTGAAGCTTGGGTTGTAAATGCTGCAGCAAGGAGGCGGTTGGAGGCAGTGGAGATGTCCTGTCTATGGGCAATGTGTAGCGTGAATATTTTGCAGAAAATTCGGAGTGTGGAAATTAGGAGAAGGTGTGGAGTTAATAAAATTATTAGTCAGAGGGCTGAAGAGGGGTTGTTGAGGTGGTTTGGTCATTTAGAGAGAATGGATCAAAGTAGACTGACATGAAGAGCGTATAAATCTGTAGCGGAAGGAAGGCGCGGTAGGGGTCGTCCTCGAAAAGGTTGGAAGGAGGGGTAAAGGAGGCTTTGTGGGCGAGGGGCTTGAACTTCCAGCAAGCGTGCGTGAGCATGTTCGATAGGAGTGAATGGAGACGAATGGTATTTGGGACCTGACGAGCTGTCGGAGTGTGAGCAGGGTAATATTTAGTGAAGTGATTCAGGAATACCGGTTATTTTTATATAGCCGGACTTGAGTCCTGGAAATGGGAAGTACAATGCCTGCACTTTAAAGGAGGAGTTCGGGATATTGGCAGTTTGGAGGGATATGTTGTGTATATACGTATATGCTTCTAAGCTGTTGTATTCTGAGCACCTCTGCAAAAACAGTGATTATGTGTGAGTGAGGTGTAAGTGTTGAATGATGATGAAAGTAATTTTGGGGGGGAATTTTCTTTCTTTTTGGGTCACCCTGCCTCTGTGGGAGACGGCCGACTTGTTAAAAATATATATATGTATATACATATATTTCACTCTCTCTCATACATGGAATAAGCCACACTGAGTGACTCACTTTGGTTATTCATCCAAGGTTAATCCGAATTTTTTTATTCTTCACAGACACGAACAATGAATCACACTGCACCTTTGTATTATCAGTTAAGTTATAATACACACGCACGTACTAATTTAGGTTAAGTTGTAATTAACATCAATCAAGAATAAACAGAATGACGGACGAGGGAAGGGAACCACGGTCCGTAAATTGACAATCCACCGCTTTACCACCTCGGCTACTGAGCCTGTGATGAAGTAGGCTCGGAAGTAGTGCTTGTGTACATATTTCCGTCAGAGACGCTAACTCTAACTTAATTGGCTTCTTTTCCACGGCCCAACAGCTTTTACAGTATATCTATTTTTACCTCCCACAAAGAATTATAGTCTATAAACTGAGATTAAGTTGTAATAAACAAGTGTCAATGAACTAACACAAGGATGGATGGGAGGGGGAAGGAGCTAAGCGCGGCTCATAAACTGACACTTCGACTCTGTACCACCTCGACTACTGAGTTTCTAATAGAGAAGGAAGATCAGTGGCCGAGATGGTAGAGCATTAGACTGTAAATTTATGACCCGCTATTTTCTCCTCAATCGTAAAAATGAGCATTTCGATGAATGTATGCTCATGCATGAACATATAAATGTAACTTCATGCAATAATTCATGATTTGTATGTGTGCAGACAAGCGACAAACATGGTGTGCTGTGTGGTTACAACTGTGGTGGCGGCTGTTGTGGTGTTGATATTGACTGTCAAGTTCATCTATCGTTACCAGTCAGGACGATGTACCTCCAAAACAAGACTGGTGGGTAAGACAGCCATCGTCACAGGAGCATCTGCAGGTATGTCCTACAAACTGCTTATCTGCCACTGCTGTATTATGTTTTCTATATATATTTTTGTAAACATTCCAATTATCACTCGTTGAGAAATGGTTTACCAGCTAAGGTTAAAGATTAAATATAGGGGGAACTTAGCTTGGTAAGACAGCTCATCGCTTGCACAGCCGCCCCTGCAGGCGAGGTCTTGAGAAGTCATAACCACTTTGCAATGGGCTGAAGTAGAGTATATTATGTATGATTATAAATTACCCCTAGGGGGTGTTATGTCAGCATATATCAGACACTGATTGCTGACAACACTTACTTGTGTGGGCTCAAACGTCCACTTATCACCGGGGTTTATGATAAGTGATTAACTCGCAACTTTATACTCAACTGCACAGTCAATAGTAGTACATCACGAGTTAGTACACTTACCTGGGTATATGTATCTGACCTGTAGTTATGCCCTGATATCCGATGTCTTGATTGAAGAATAGTGTTCTTTGAAGAATGTTGCACTACACTCTGTTGGATCGCAACACTCATTGTTACACTGTTCATCAATAATTGTTCACACCATAATGTCACTAAAGAAGCTGATCACACTTCTCTGTAAGTGTTTATTGAGATTCTTTTGTGCAAAACGTGCGGAACATTGTTCTTTGTTGGTTATCCAGGCATGTCAATATCTCTCTCAGTAGAGTCAAAAGTAATCTGACCTCACAGCATCCTACGCCGCTGCAATGCCCTAGAACATAAAGGAAAAGCTGACCTATTACTTTTTGCTTCCTTGCCAAACTTCCTCCATGAAGCAAAGCAGAATGCTTGATTCTTGTTGTTTTAAGCATAGACAACAATGTACACTATCTTTACCATGGTAATAAAGTGAGAGCAGGATGTTCCTTAATTGTCCTGCTAAGGTAAGAGATGGACTGTCTCTTATTAAACTACACTTTGCAACACTGGATTCTTGCAAGGAGCGGCGGTCGCTTGACCACGTCACATACTCGTATTGCATCTGGGATCAAATACTTGCTGTAGCAGTAAACAAGATGTTTGCCCCTTCTGAGAGGGCTGGGCCCCTCAGGGCTGAAAGGGCTGAAGGGGGCTGATACTCCGTTCCTTGAGAAAATTTCTCCACATCACTGTTCCTGATTTAGGGGGATTATCAGAGAAAAATACACGTTTGGTTTCAAGAGTACTTTGCTTATCACGAGATTAGAGGACTGAAAATGGAGCTCCACCGCTCCCTCCCTGAGAGGTGTCAACCACATAGATTATGAGTTGAACGGTTTAAATATAGCAGTTTATACTTGAACTGTCAAACATATTATTTTGAAATAGTGATTCTCACCTTCTTGTAAAACATCGGAAGTCTAAGTTGGAGGAGTGAAACCAGTTACATTTGATTAGACTGTTATCAACAGTTGCAGTTGATGAGACTGTTATCAATAGTTACAGTTGATGAGATTCTTATGAACGGTTGTGGCTGATGACACTGTTATCAACAGTTACAGTTGATGGGACTGTTATCAATAGTTACAGTTAATGAGATTGTTATCAACAGTTACAGCTGCTGACACTGTTATCAACAGTTGCAGTTGATGAAACTGTTATCAAAAGTTACAGTTGATGAGACTCTTATCAACAGTTACACTTGATGAGACTCTTATCAACAGTTACAGTTGATGAGACTGTTATCGTCAGTTACACTTGATGAGACTGTTATCGTCAGTTACACTTGAAGAGACTGTTATCGACAGTTACACTTGATGAGATTGTTATTGACAGTTACACTTGATGAGATTGTTATCGACAGTTACACTTGATGAGACTGTTATCGACAGTTACACTTGAAGAGACTGTTATCGTCAGTTACACTTGAAGAGACTGTTATCGACAGTTACACTTGATGAGACTGTTATCGTCAGTTACACTTGAAGAGACTTATCGACAGTTACACTTGAAGAGACTGTTATCGACAGTTACACTTGAAGAGACTTATCGACAGTTACACTTGAAGAGACTGTTATCGACAGTTACACTTGAAGAGACTTATCGTCAGTTACACTTGAAGAGACTGTTATCGACAGTTACACTTGATGAGACTGTTATCGACAGTTACACTTGAAGAGACTGTTATCGACAGTTACACTTGATGAGACTGTTATCGTCAGTTACACTTGAAGAGACTGCTATTGACAGTTACACTTGATGAGACTGTTATTGACAGTTACAGTTGGTGAGACTGTTATCGTCAGTTACACTTGAAGAGACTGCTATTGACAGTTACAGTTGGTGAGACTGTTATCGTCAGTTACACTTGAAGAGACTGCTATTGACAGTTACACTTGATGAGACTGTTATCGTCAGTTACACTTGAAGAGACTGCTATTGACAGTTACACTTGATGAGACTGTTATCGTCAGTTACACTTGAAGAGACTGCTATTGACAGTTACACTTGATGAGACTGTTATCGTCAGTTACACTTGAAGAGACTGCTATTGACAGTTACACTTGATGAGACTGTTATCGTCAGTTACACTTGAAGAGACTGCTATTGACAGTTACACTTGATGAGACTGTTATCGTCAGTTACACTTGAAGAGACTGCTATTGACAGTTACACTTGATGAGACTGTTATCGTCAGTTACACTTGAAGAGACTGCTATTGACAGTTACACTTGATGAGACTGTTATCGTCAGTTACACTTGAAGAGACTGCTATTCACAGTTACACTTGATGAGACTGTTATCGTCAGTTACACTTGAAGAGACTGCTATTGACAGTTACACTTGATGAGACTGTTATCGTCAGTTACACTTGAAGAGACTGCTATTGACAGTTACACTTGATGAGACTGTTATCGTCAGTTACACTTGAAGAGACTGCTATTGACAGTTACACTTGATGAGACTGTTATCGTCAGTTACACTTGAAGAGACTGCTATTGACAGTTACACTTGATGAGACTGTTATCGTCAGTTACACTTGAAGAGACTGCTATTGACAGTTACACTTGATGAGACTGTTATCGTCAGTTACACTTGAAGAGACTGCTATTGACAGTTACACTTGATGAGACTGTTATCGTCAGTTACACTTGAAGAGACTGCTATTGACAGTTACACTTGATGAGACTGTTATCGTCAGTTACACTTGAAGAGACTGCTATTGACAGTTACACTTGATGAGACTGTGTTCGTCAGTTACACTTGAAGAGACTGCTATTGACAGTTACACTTGATGAGACTGTTATCGTCAGTTACACTTGAAGAGACTGCTATTGACAGTTACAGTTGGTGAGACTGTTATCGACAGTTACAGTTGGTGAGACTGTCATTGAGAACTTTACATGTAAATCAATGTTCAGTTAACAGCTTAACTTGTTAATGTTTGACAGGTATCAGGAAGGAGACAACTTAACATAGTAATGTTTGACAGGTATCGGGAAGGTGACAGCTTAACATAGTAATGTTTGACAGGTATCGGGAAGGAGACAACTTAACATAGTAATGTTTGACAGGTATCAGGAAGGAGACAACTTAACATAGTAATGTTTGACAGGTATCAGGAAGGAGACAACTTAACATAGTAATGTTTGACAGGTATCGGGAAGGAGACAACTTAACATAGTAATGTTTGACAGGTATCGGGAAGGAGACAACTTAACATAGTAATGTTTGACAGGTATCAGGAAGGAGACAACTTAACATAGTAATGTTTGACAGGTATCGGGAAGGAGACAACTTAACATAGTAATGTTTGACAGGTATCAGGAAGGACAGACAGGAAGGAGACTTAACATAGTAATGTTTGACAGGTATCGGGAAGGAGACAACTTAACATAGTAATGTTTGACAGGTATCGGGAAGGAGACAACTTAACATAGTAATGTTTGACAGGTATCGGGAAGGAGACAACTTAACATAGTAATGTTTGACAGGTATCGGGAAGGAGACAACTTAACATAGTAATGTTTGACAGGTATCGGGAAGGAGACAACTTAACATAGTAATGTTTGACAGGTATCGGGAAGGAGACAACTTAACATAGTAATGTTTGACAGGTATCAGGAAGGAGACAACTTAACATAGTAATGTTTGACAGGTATCGGGAAGGAGACAACTTAACATAGTAATGTTTGACAGGTATCGGGAAGGAGACAACTTAACATAGTAATGTTTGACAGGTATCAGGAAGGAGACAACTTAACATAGTAATGTTTGACAGGTATCGGGAAGGAGACAACTTAACATAGTAATGTTTGACAGGTATCGGGAAGGAGACAACTTAACATAGTAATGTTTGACAGGTATCGGGAAGGAGACAACTTAACATAGTAATGTTTGACAGGTATCGGGAAGGAGACAACTTAACATAGTAATGTTTGACAGGTATCGGGAAGGAGACAACTTAACATAGTAATGTTTGACAGGTATCGGGAAGGAGACAACTTAACATAGTAATGTTTGACAGGTATCGGGAAGGAGACAACTTAACATAGTAATGTTTGACAGGTATCAGGAAGGAGACAACTTAACATAGTAATGTTTGACAGGTATCAGGAAGGAGACAACTTAACATAGTAATGTTTGACAGGTATCGGGAAGGAGACAACTTAACATAGTAATGTTTGACAGGTATCAGGAAGGAGACAACTTAACATAGTAATGTTTGACAGGTATCGGGAAGGAGACAACTTAACATAGTAATGTTTGACAGGTATCGGGAAGGAGACAACTTAACATAGTAATGTTTGACAGGTATCGGGAAGGAGACAACTTAACATAGTAATGTTTGACAGGTATCGGGAAGGAGACAACTTAACATAGTAATGTTTGACAGGTATCGGGAAGGAGACAACTTAACATAGTAATGTTTGACAGGTATCGGGAAGGAGACAACTTAACATAGTAATGTTTGACAGGTATCGGGAAGGAGACAACTTAACATAGTAATGTTTGACAGGTATCAGGAAGGAGACAACTTAACATAGTAATGTTTGACAGGTATCAGGAAGGAGACAACTTAACATAGTAATGTTTGACAGGTATCGGGAAGGAGACAACTTAACATAGTAATGTTTGACAGGTATCGGGAAGGAGACAACTTAACATAGTAATGTTTGACAGGTATCGGGAAGGAGACAACTTAACATAGTAATGTTTGACAGGTATCGGGAAGGAGACAACTTAACATAGTAATGTTTGACAGGTATCGGGAAGGAGACAACTTAACATAGTAATGTTTGACAGGTATCGGGAAGGAGACAACTTAACATAGTAATGTTTGACAGGTATCGGGAAGGAGACAACTTAACATAGTAATGTTTGACAGGTATCGGGAAGGAGACAACTTAACATAGTAATGTTTGACAGGTATCGGGAAGGAGACAACTTAACATAGTAATGTTTGACAGGTATCGGGAAGGAGACAACTTAACATAGTAATGTTTGACAGGTATCGGGAAGGAGACAACTTAACATAGTAATGTTTGACAGGTATCGGAAGGAGACAACTTAACATAGTAATGTTTGACAGGTATCGGGAAGGAGACAACTTAACATAGTAATGTTTGACAGGTATCGGGAAGGAGACAACTTAACATAGTAATGTTTGACAGGTATCGGGAAGGAGACAACTTAACATAGTAATGTTTGACAGGTATCGGGAAGGAGACAACTTAACATAGTAATGTTTGACAGGTATCGGAAAGGAGACAACTTAACATAGTAATGTTTGACAGGTATCGGAAAGGAGACAACTTAACATAGTAATGTTTGACAGGTATCGGGAAGGAGACAACTTAACATAGTAATGTTTGACAGGTATCGGGAAGGAGACAGCTTAACATAGTAATGTTTGACAGGTATCGGGAAGGAAACAACTTAACATAGTAATGTTTGACAGGTATCGGGAAGGAGACAACTTAACATAGTAATGTTTGACAGGTATCAGGAAGGAGACAACTTAACATAGTAATGTTTGACAGGTATCGGGAAGTAGACAGCTTAACATAGTAATGTTTGACAGGTATCGGGAAGGAGACAACTTAACATAGTAATGTTTGACAGGTATCGGGAAGGAGACAACTTAACATAGTAATGTTTGACAGGTATCGGGAAGGAGACAACTTAACATAGTAATGTTTGACAGGTATCGGGAAGGAGACAACTTAACATAGTAATGTTTGACAGGTATCGGGAAGGAGACAACTTAACATAGTAATGTTTGACAGGTTTCGGGAAGGAGACAACTTAACATAGTAATGTTTGACAGGTTTCGGGAAGGAGACAACTTAACATAGTAATGTTTGACAGGTATCGGGAAGGAGACAACTTAACATAGTAATGTTTGACAGGTATCGGGAAGGAGACAACTTAACATAGTAATGTTTGACAGGTATCGGGAAGGAGACAACTTAACATAGTAATGTTTGACAGGTATCGGGAAGGAGACAACTTAACATAGTAATGTTTGACAGGTATCAGGAAGGAGACAACTTAACATAGTAATGTTTGACAGGTATCGGAAAGGAGACAACTTAACATAGTAATGTTTGACAGGTATCAGGAAGGAGACAACTTAACATAGTAATGTTTGACAGGTATCAGGAAGGAGACAACTTAACATAGTAATGTTTGACAGGTATCGGGAAGGAGACAACTTAACATAGTAATGTTTGACAGGTATCGGGAAGGAGACAACTTAACATAGTAATGTTTGACAGGTATCGGGAAGGAGACAGCTTAACATAGTAATGTTTGACAGGTATCGGGAAGGAGACAACTTAACATAGTAATGTTTGACAGGTATCGGGAAGGAGACAACTTAACATAGTAATGTTTGACAGGTATCGGGAAGGAGACAACTTAACATAGTAATGTTTGACAGGTATCGGGAAGGAGACAACTTAACATAGTAATGTTTGACAGGTATCGGGAAGGAGACAACTTAACATAGTAATGTTTGACAGGTATCGGGAAGGAGACAACTTAACATAGTAATGTTTGACAGGTATCGGGAAGGAGACAACTTAACATAGTAATGTTTGACAGGTATCGGGAAGGAGACAGCTTAACATAGTAATGTTTGACAGGTATCGGGAAGGAGACAACTTAACATAGTAATGTTTGACAGGTATCGGGAAGGAGACAACTTAACATAGTAATGTTTGACAGGTATCAGGAAGGAGACAACTTAACATAGTAATGTTTGACAGGTATCGGGAAGGAGACAACTTAACATAGTAATGTTTGACAGGTATCGGGAAGGAGACAGCTTAACATAGTAATGTTTGACAGGTATCGGGAAGGAGACAACTTAACATAGTAATGTTTGACAGGTATCGGGAAGGAGACAACTTAACATAGTAATGTTTGACAGGTATCGGGAAGGAGACAGCTCGAGACTTGGCTCAGCGAGGCGCCCGGGTCATCCTTGCTTGTCGTAATGTTGAGAAAGCTGAGAGAGTTGCAGGTCAGTCTGATCTGAAGTTCTATATCGTACTTTATATGTGTTTATATTAATGTTATTAGATTAGGGTAATGTTAAAGCTTCTGGGCCTACTGGCCCAGGCCGGGCAGGTCTATGTCAACCCCCAGCTTAGACCAATGGCCCACCCAGTCAGGTCACCTCCAGTTAAGGAAGGAGCACAGCTTCTGACCCAGTAGCACCAGCTCATCAGGTCCAATTCACACCCACTACCCACTCATGTATTTATCTAACGTATTTTTAAAACTACACAACGTCTTAGCTTCTATGACGGTACTCGGGAGTTTGTTCCACTAACCCACAACTCTATTACCAAACCAGTGCTTTCCTATATCCTTCAGAAATCTTAATTTTTCCAGCTTAAAACCAATGCTGCGAGTCCTGTCTAGGCTAGATATTTTTAGCATGCTATTTACATCCCTTGTATTTATTCCTGTTTTCCATTTATACACCTCAATCATATCCCCCCTAATTCTACGCCTTTTTAGAGAGTGCAGATTCAGGGCCCTCAGCCTATCATCATAGGAAGATTTCTGATACATGGGATCAACTTTGTCATCCTCCTCTGCACGTTTTCCAGAGCATTTATATCGATTCTGTAATACGGTGACTAAAACTGCAGCATAATCTAAATGAGGCCTAACCAAGGATATACAAAGTTGAAGAACAACCTGAGGATTTCCATTATTATTTATGCTTCTTGATATGAAGCCAAGGATTCGGTTAGCTTTATTGCGACCACTTACGCACTGTTGACTTGCTTTCAGGTAACTGCAAACCAGAACTCCTAAATCCTTTTTCAATCAGTAATATTAAGATCTACATTATTTAGTTTATATGAGGCATGGTTATTTTCCTGTCCAACATATAGAACTTTGCATTTGTCTATATTAAACTCCATCTTCCACTTCTCCGACTATTGCATCAGTCTATTCAATGAATTGGAGGGCCTATTTTGGTGTCATCAGCAAATTTGCTTGAGTCGTTATTTATTCCCTCATCTATGTCGTTTATATAAATTGTGAACAACAAGGGGACGAATACTGACCCCTGTGGAACACCGCTTGTGACATGTCCCCATTTTGATTTCTCCCCATTTATGCAAACTCTCTGCTGCCTATTTGTCAACCATGCCTCTTCCCAGGAAAAAAATTCTCCTCCTATTCCAGGTGCCTTAAGTTTCCTTAAGAGCCTCTGATGTGGAACTGTATCGAAAGCCTTACTGAAGTCCATATACATAATATCATATTCAATACCATGATCTACCTCCTCAAATACCTTAGTGAAAAAAGTTAGTAAATTCGTTAGACAGGAATGCCCCTTTGTAAAACCGTTTTGAGATTCATTAATCAGTTTATACCTTTCAAGATGGCTACAAATTGCCTCGGCAATTATTGATTCCATAAATTTTCCCACTATAGAGGTAAGGCTTATTGGTCTATAGTTTGAAGCTTAGGACATGTCACCTGCCTTGTAAATAGGTCTTACATTTGCCATTTTCCACTTGTCTGGGACTATGCCAGTTTGTAGTGATATGTTGAAAAGATTAGCCAAAGGTTTGCTAAGTTCCTCTTTACATTCTTTTAAAATTTTTCCAAACAGTTCATCAGGGTCTAAGGATTTGTTAGGTTTTAATTTTTCTATTTGTCTGAGGACCATGTCACTAGTTACTCCAATCGTTCATAGTTTATTATCGTCCTGCTCTACATAATTTATTATTTCTGTAGTTTCGCTAGTATCTTCCTAAGTAAAAACTGAGAGGAAGTAAGTATTGAAAATTTCACACATATCCCTATCACTGTCAGTGATTTGACCAGAGTTACTCATAAGTGGGCCTATCTTGTCCCTATCCTTACTTCTGTATACCTGGAAGAACCTTTTTGGGTTAGTCTTCGAGTCCCTTTGCGACTTTAGCCTCATAATCCCTTTTTGCTTTTCTTATTCCTTTTTTTTTATTTCTCTCTTTAACTGAATATATTGTTTTCTTAACTGCCCATCCCCTCTTTTGATACGCCTATATATGCCTCTCTTTTGACCAGTGAGATGTTTTAATCTATTGTTCATCCATTTATGATCATTTTCGTTAGATCTAATTTCCCCACTCGGAACAAAAGTTGTCTGGGCAGCTAGAACTATGCTCTGAAAAAGTCATATTGGCAACCAACACCACCTACCTGACCCATAGTCAGGTTATCCCAATTTAAGCCACCCATATAATTTATCAGTCCCATGAAATCGGCCAAGCGAAAGTCTGGGACAGAGACTTGATTGTAGCTATCTGGGTAATTCCATGATAAATTGAAACTAAGTGATTTGTGATCGCTTTCCCCAAGCTCATCATTAACCTCAAGAATATTAATTAGTGATTCTTTGTTGGCAAGAACCAAGTCAGGCAGGTTGTTTATAATAATAATAATAATAATAATAATAATAATAATAATAATAATAATAATAATAATAATAATAATAATATCTTTATTTACTACAAGTCCATGTACATGGAATACAGGCCTAGCTGACATTACTGACATAATGCCATATAGAAAGCCCGTTCTTATGCTGATCATTTTGGGCAAATTAGGATGTGAACCACACTAGGCAACTAACGCCCAGGCACCCATTTCACTGATGGGTGAACATAGACAACCAGTGTAAAGAAACACGCCCAGTGTTTCTACCCTGGCTGGGAATCGAACCCAAACCCTCGCCGTGTGATGCGAGAGTTTTAGCCACCAGGCTTAACTTCTGTCCCATATACGTGAATACAGCCAGAATAATTAGTGCAGAGTGCGGGATAAGTTTATAATGCAGTTAAGTATTAGTGTTGATGACCTGAAGCAAATCACGTTTGGTATTCACAAGTTTTCACATGGACATTAATATTACAGTTCCTTGAATTATAAGGGCAAACCCTTTGGGGGTTTCGGACGTACTATTACGTCTGAAACCCCCAGCGTTCTACTGAGAATCATCAACTTTGAAGCCATACTGAAGAGGTATTAGTTTATTATGGTTGAAGTTGATCAAAGTTTGTGCTATAAAGTTAACAAGTGAAAGTTATTTTATAAGACATTAGTAAATAATTTTTTTTTTATATTTTATTTAAAAACTTTACAGCATTGATATTAAATTAAGATATAAAAAGGATACAGTAGGATTCTCAATCCTACACAACATACACTAACCAAATTATTAACAACACATTGTAATTGACATAATAGAGGTTACCCATATACACACAAAATTTTCCATATAACATACTATGATAAACAAAATAAACTATAGCTATATAAACTATATAAAATATAAACTATATACAACTTTCAGATTTGTATAGTTAACATACTATGACGGACATATGACAAAGGTTCACAACCTTCACAGGAGATAAACAGAGTAATAACCTACAACCCAATCTCAGTTACATGCTCTTCCCAAAATTAACCCCTATACAATAAGAAGTACCTAAGCACATACATACGTGCCTCACTACAATCTCTTTTCAAGCATTGAAAAAATCAAAATCAAATCCTAAGCCTCACACTTATACTAAATAAATATTAACAAATATTACTAAATATTAATACAGCCTCTTCCACCGGCTGAGCACATTATATAAAGTAAGAGACTAAACCATACTGTCCCATTACAAACTTTTAACGAGGCATTACAAATTTATGGAAGTCATTATCGTTCCATCTAGCAGCAACTGGATGAGCACATTATATAATGCTAAAATAAAGACAGTACACTCGCTAAAAACCCACTACACTCAACACAAACATAATTTAAAAAACCTCTCATTGCGATACAATTATCGCACATGAAATATGCCCAATAAAGGCTATAAACGCGCACTCTACATAAGCCCGAAAGCTCTTCACGGTCTTAAAACTATAATCTTCACACCATTCACACTTAATACATGAAGAAGGTCATGACGACCCTGACACCTCAAACACAGAATTCTCCATTCAGGTACTACGTAATTACTTGATATCACCTTTGCTTTCTGTGCCCACTTGCATGCTACATACACGTATGCCACTCATCTACACCTTCATATACCCTCCTACACCTTACTCACACCCCTCCCCAGGAGGCGACCCCGCTGTGTCCCCCTGAAAACCCCCTTCCCGTATGTAATCCCCAACCCCCCCCCCCTTACTCACTCAGCCCCAGTCGTAGATTGATGAGAAAATCTAACGTTAACATTCTATACCCTTCCGAAAAATCCTTCTCCCACCTCCTCCCATACAGTTCTCTATTACGACACATCGTACGATAAACTGTTACCGCTAGTACCCGCCTCCGCACCTCACAATTCCCCCTCCCCCTCATCACCCACAATATATATATATAATCCACTATTATATATTCCAAAGCTCTTATAACACTCTCATCGAACCCTCCCACATCTAGGCTTAGTGCACGCAGAACCGACACCCCTCTGCCCCCCACCCCCTGTACTACCCTACTTAACCAATACCTAACACCCTCCAGTTCCCCACAAAAGTATACTGCATGGAACGCCGTCTCATCCTCCCCACAGATTCCACACCTTCCGCCCACAATTACCCCTCTGGTTCTTAAAACCTCCCCCGACGGTAGTATGCCATGCAAAAAACGATACATTACCTCCCTTACCCTAGGCTTTAACTTCAACCTGCCAAACCTATACCAAATACTCGTCCATGCGTACATGAGGAACAATCCCTCAACTGGTACAACAATCCTGTCTACAAGCAGCTGACACAAAACCCCTACTCGAATTTTCCTGGGTTCTCTAACCAACATCAAAGCCCTCAAAATAGTTTCACATTCCCTCAACTCCACACCACCATACAACTTACCCAACCTATCATGTACTTTTCCCAGCTGCCCTCCACTCACACCTTCGCGCAAAACCTCCCATTTAAGAAACACACATTTAATCCTCCTCCTCAGATCCATCAACCCCAACCCACCCTGGCGCACAGGTAACATTACAACCTCTCTCCTCAGCCAATCGCACCTTGAACCCCACAAAAAGTTAAACACTCGTCTCGGAATTCCCACAATCGCCGTCCCTGTTAATGGGAACACGGCTGCTACGTGCCAAACCTTACTATACAATAATACATTTATAACAATCACTCGTTGCACGAGAGTCAGATGATGAGGTCGCAATGCACCCAGACGTCCCTGAATCCTTTCCATTAATCTATTCGAGTTTTCCTCCCGAGCAGCTTCCAAATCACCCTTATAGGTGATACCACAAATTTTTATAGACACCGTTTGTTTTCTCACAACGTTACATCTCCCCCCCCCCCTCCACCCAATCACCCAACCCCATGATCATTGACTTCTCTCTATTTACCTGCATCCCTGTTGCATTTCCGAACTGTTGCACAACATCATCCAAAACACCCAACGTCATCCCCTCCCGAACCAGGACTGTTGTATCGTCTACGAATCCTATTATTCCCGGCCACACTTTCCCTACCCCACCCCCCCTACCTCCACTCGTGTCACATACACAACGTTCAACCATTCTATAGAAGGGGTCCTGAATGCACGCAAACAACATTTGTGACATGGGACACCCCTGCCTAAGTCCCCTACCCATTACAATCCCCTCCCCCAAGCATCCATTAATCTGTACCCTCATCTTGGCACCATTGTACAACGTGGTTACCCAATTAACTATTTCATCCCCATAACCCTGCCTCCTAAGTATAGCTCCCAATGCTCCTCGTTCCACCCTGTCATAGGCCCCCTGCCAGTCTAAAGCCAACAACGCCGCCCTCCCTCCCCCCCCTTTTGACTCCACAAAACTTCGCAGTATTCCATGACCCTCAATCATCGACCTTCCAGGCAAACCATACTGCGTTTTCGAAACCACTCTCCCTACCACACATTTGAACCTATTACCCAAGACTTTAGCGAACAACTTATAATCAGCACATAACAGAGATATGGCATGGTACTCCTTGAGGGTGTGCTGCCCCTTACCCTTCTGGACCAACACTACAACTGCTGTTGCTTGCTTGTCCCCCATCACACCCTTCTCCTTCATCTGATTAAATAACCTACCCATGAAACCCCTTATCACCTCCCAATGTTGGAGATAAAATTCAGCCGGGAGACCGTCTATTCCCGGTGCTTTGCCTTTCCTCATTCCCCTTAAAGCCAACTCTATTTCCTCCTCTGTTATTACCCCCCCTAAAGCCTTTCTATCACTCTTCCCTAAATTACACGTCACATAATCACACACCTTCTCTAAATCCACATTTCCCACCTTCCCACTTGTCCAATACCCTTCATACCATTTATCCGCATACACACACATTCCTTTTGTAGTTAGTATCTCCTGACCCATTCTATAACCCCCCGCCATCTCGTGTACCTCTAACCTCGGAATAGCTGTAACCTGCTGTCTTTGTTTTTGACGTCGCAACACACACGCCGATGGTTTGTCACCCCATAGCACCTCCTCTACCCCTGCCTGCACCCTTACCGCTTGAAACCTCTCATTTTGTAACTCCCTCAGTCTCCCCTTGACCTCGACAATTTCATCCATAGGATAGTTGCCCCCCACAGCCCCCTTCTCATAACAGCCCCTTAACCTGTCCTCCAGATAATTTGAAAGCCCATATTTAAAATCATTTATACGTTTGCCCACCCCCACATAATATTTCCTAATCCTTTCCTTGGCAACACAATCCCACCATTGTACGACATCTTCCACTCCCTTTGCCTCCTCACTAAGCTCCTTCCATAGGACAGAAAATCCCTCTAACCCCTCCTCATCACTCAATGCACTTATATTTAATTTCCAGTAACTCCTGTATATTTCTGCAAGCGCCTCCCACCCAACCTCCACCAACACTGCTCTATGATCTGACCATGCTACTTCAACAGTTTTGAAAGCTCTCACTACAACCCCGTGAGAAAGATACACTCTATCTAACCTCGCTGCATACCCTCTCCTAACAAATGTATGCTCTGTCTCCCACGCCCCCCCCTCGAATGCGTCTCTTAACCTAATATCCCTCAATAAATCTCGTAGGGCCACCGACACATAACCTGCCCCTTTCGGTTCCACATCAGCCCTCCTAATGACGCAGTTCCAATCACCTCCTACTATTGCCACCTCCGGTAATGCACGGAAAAAAAACACAAGGTCCTCGCACACAAACTCCTGCTTCACCTGTACATTATTCTCTGCAGGCGCATATACACTAATAAAAGCCACACGTTTTCCCATCCACAAACCATCTACACGCAACACCCTTCCCCCTCCCCCCCCTCACTTCTCTGCAAAACAAACGGGCTCGCCTCCCTAATTAAGATACCCACCCCCCCTTTCAAACGGGCAGATGGCAGGGTTACCACCTGAAACCCCTCCATCTCCAACACCCTACCCTCCTTAAAATTGTGCTCCTGTAGGAACACAACATTCACTCTAAATTTATTCAGAAACTTTCGAAACCATTCTCTCTTTACACTATTACACAAACCATTAACGTTTACTGTCATACACCGGAGGCCTATTAAAGTTTCCACCCCTGCCTCCTCTCTTCACTCTTCCGATGGCCACCAGAACGTGTGGGACCACTTGTCACCTGTACACTTCCCTCTCTCCCCCCCCCCTTCTTTCGGTGCCTCCTGTCATGGCCACCACTACCTTCACTTTCTGCCCATATTTGCTTCCCAGTCCGCTGCGCTGGCGTTAGGACATCATCTGAATCCGATGCAGCGGCTCTCTTTCTTGTGACAGGCGCATCCTCCATGGCTTGGTCTGGGGATGCCTCACAATGTACCTCTACCTCCACTGTACACAGTGACAAAGATCTCGGTGACACCTCAGTCACGCTGTCACTCCCTTCGTCCGAATAGTTCTGTTGTTGATGCCCCACAGCCTTCACCTCATCTTCTACTACCCTGCCAGGAGCATCCACCTCCTCAGGCGGTGACAAGGACTTCAGAACCTCGGCTAATTCCTCCTCAAGTTCCAACACTTCCTCCTGTACTTTTTGCTCAACCCGATCCACTGGAAGTGTGTCTGGACCAGGTAACTGGTCAAGGGCCTCACCCTCTCCCCCAGCCTTATACGCCTCATCCACTATCTCGCTCCATAGACGACCACGCCCTCCTTCACGTCGTTGATCAACACCTGCTTCCCCTGGTGTAGAAGCGGATGTCTCCGCCTCTGGGCCAGGAGCTCGTTACCGCTTCCCACACTCCGCCGCTATGTGATCATATTCCCCACATAGTCGGCAGGTACGCCTTTGCCCCGCGTATGACACCATGACCTGTGTCCTGAATTCCTTTAGGTACACGTAAGACGGTATGGGGTGTCGCAATGACATTTTTAGGTTAAAAGTGCCCTCCGGCATACCTGTGTAGGCACCCGACACCCACTTACCATGCTGGGCCAAATGAACAGTTCCGTATTCCTCAAATACTTTTCTGATATCTGTCTCATCCGCCTCAAAGGGGACATTACGCAATTTAATCCATGTATAATGTCTGGATACATCGATCATCCTCACACGCACAGCTGGTGTTGCATCAAGACTTACGTCCTGAAAACGGTTGACCAACGACTCGTAAACCTTTGCTGAGAGCAGTTTCACAAAAAATCTACGTGCTCCGTTCAATGCTACGCCGTACAACTCTCCATCCTGAATGCCATACGTGTCTCTGATGATTTTAGGTAGTAATACCTGGGCTGAGGCTGGCGTTATTGCCCCACTGAGAAGTTCAACACCGACAGTGTTAATCCTGCGTCTGTAACTGCACGCCATGTTGACTAATAGTAGTTCTCCTGGTCTGACGACAGAGGCGCGACAAGCACCACCTCACACTACTGCTGTCAGGGAACTGTAAGTGGGGTTCAGTAAATAATTATATGAAAATATTTTTTTAAATTTTCCCTAATTTAATCGAAAAAAGGCGAATTGAGACCAACCCAGGACTAAATCAGTCCAAACTTTTCTATAGATGATTTGTAGCAGCGTCGAAGGTTTAAGCAAATATGCATGTAAGTAATTTGAACATAATATGCAAACTTTGTACATTGTTCTTGAGCACACACAGATGTTATGTGCACATATATAACAATTATGTTAATTTAACTTAAGATCACTTAATAAAGTCACATTGATCTGTTTCTGACCACAAGAGACTTTCTCCAATTATTTCAAATAAACCAATTTAATTAATAAAACTGCCGCATTAAACCCTACTTAACTTTAATTTAAAACGAAGCTTTGTTTGAGGATAACAGTTCAGCAGTGTAAGTTTCAAACCAACCAGAAGAAGCGTTCTTCAGTTACCCCACAAAATCAGACTTTTGTGAGTCTACACAGACTAAAGCAAAACAAATTTCCTGGTATTTGATGTTATTTACGATTGTTATATTTTATTGATTGGAAAACAATAAAACAGTAAGGGGTCACATAGCACTTGTAAATGCAATTTATGGAAGGGCAGGATAAGTCCTTGGATCAAGAGCCTCTTACCAACATCAAGACAAAATAATGAAAATTTTTTAATAATACTGTAACATTTCAAAATTAAAAGTATAAACAAATATCTAAGACTTCATTTACGATATCAATTTCTTTCTCAGTAACGAAATTTTTATTTACAGTGTAACAACATTAAAAGTTTGAAGCCGAGCGAGTAATTATTATTATTATTAAAGATTCGCCGGTATTCTCCCGGCCCGGGCCTTTTCCAAGTGGTGGCCCGGCCTTGGCTCCCTCTTTAGGGAGAGTCTGAGACCTAAGTCTGCCATGGGAGGAGGCACAAGAACCTCCTCATCTTTGGGACCAACTGTCCCCAGGCCTAGCCACAAGCTAGGCCTCTCTGGTCTGCCATCCCCGCCCCAAGGGTGCTAATGGGAATGACAGTCTTGTGAGCTACAAGCTCCGGCTCAGGCACCTACCCTACCCTAGAAGGGTTAGGCATGGTATCGAGGAGCGAGTAAGACGTTCTCAAGTTTTAAATTAAAAAAAATTGAAAGAAAAACAAATGTCTGAGAATGTTATGAAAATATGAAAATTTATTCTCATTAAATCTAAAAAACTGCATAAAACGCGATTTTTTCTTTTTGTTATTTATATACTATTTAAAATTCTCTATTAACAAATAAGAAAAATCTATTTGATTTGCATATTTTTTAAACATAATCTAATATGATAAAATTTCTAAAAACATATGTAAATTTACCCCCAAACAACACAAAAAAACTTTACAAAAATACATCAGATTAATCTGCACTAGTGTTTAAGATCTGAAGCCAATCAGAAGCAGCATTCCCTAGTTAATGAATATATATATATATATATATATATATATATATACATATATATATACATACATATATATATGTATATATACATATATATATATATATATATATATATATATATATATATATATATATATATATATATATATATATATATATATATATATATATACATATATATATATATATATATATATATATATATATATATCACTATTAGTTTTTTATTAACACAACGGCGGTTTCCCACCAAGGCATGGTAGCCCGAAAAAGAAAAAAAATCTCTATTATTCACTCCATCACCGTCTTGCCAGAGGCGCGCTTACACTACAGTTGCAAAACTGCAAAATTAACCTTTCCCAAGGCGACCCTTACCCCACCTTCCCTCCACTATAGATTTATACACCCTCGAAGTCATTGAATTTCGTTTCATTCTCTCTACATGTTAAAACCATCTCAAAAACCATTCCTCAACCCTCTGGATACTAGTTTTGGTAATCCTGCAACTCCTTCTAATCTTCAAACTATGGATTCTCTGCATTATGTTCACACTACACATTACCCTCAAACATGACATCTCCACTGCCTCCAGCATTCACCTTGTTGCAACATTCACCACCCATCCCTCACACCCATTTAAGAGCATTGTTATATCAATACTCTCATACATTCCCCTCTTTGCTTCCATGGATAAAGTTCTTTGTCTCCACAGACTCCTCAGTGCACCATTTACCTTTTTCCCCTCATCAATTATATGATTCACCTCATCTTTCATAGACTCATCTGCTGGCACATCCACTCCCAGATATCTGAATATATTCACCTCGTCCATTCTCCTCCTTCCAATCTGATATCCAGTTTCAATTAAATATTTTTTTTTGTTATCCTCATCACTTACTCTTTCGTATATTCACTTTTAATTTCCTTCTTTTACATAACGTACCAAACTCATCAACCAGCCTCTGCAACTTCTCTTCAGAATCTCCCAAAAGCACCGTGTCATCAGCAAAGACCAACTGTGACAACTCCCACTTAGTGCTAGATTCGTTATCTTTAACATCACACCCCTTGCCAACACCCAAGCATTCATTTCTGCTACAACCCCATCTATAAATATAGGGAACAACCAAGGTGACATCACACATCCTTGCCTAAGGCCTACTTTTACTGAGAAATAATCTCCCTCTCTCTATACTCTAACCTGAGCCTCACTATGCTCGTGAAAACTCTTCACTGATTGCAGTAACCTACCTCCTATTCCATGCATTTGCAACATCTGCCACATTGCTCCCCTATTCACCCTGTCATACGCCCTTTCCAAATCCATAAAAGCCGCAAAGACTTCTTTACTCCTATCTAAATACTGTTTCCCTATATGTTTCATTGCAAGCACTTGGTCTGCACACCCTGTACCCTTTCAAAAGCCTTCCTGCTCATATGCTATCCTGCTCTCCGTCTTACTCTTGAGTTTTTCAATAATAACTCTTCCATTCACTTTACCAGGTATATTCAACAGACTTATTCCGCTATAATTTTTACACTCTCTTATGTCCCCTTTGCCTTTATACAAAGGAACTATGCATGCTCTCTGCCAATCCCTAGGTACCTTACCCTCTTCCACACATTTATTAAATAAAAGCACTAAATACTCCAAAACTATATTCCCACCTGCTTTTACCATTTCTGTCTTTATCCCATCAATTCCTGCTGCTTTACCCCCTTTCATTCTACCCACTGCTCCACACACTTCACCCACACTCACAACTGATTCTTCCTCACTCCTTATACACAAAATCACAGCTACCCTTTCTTCATCAACATATCTTCCCAATACCTCTAACTCTCCGTTCAATAACTCTCCTCTCCTATTTTTCAGTATTAAGTCCATCCGTTCTCTTGGCTTTCTCAACTTATTAATCTCACTCAAAAACTTTTTATTATTTTCAACAAAATTTGTTGAAAACATCTTAACCACTCTCTCACATCTCACAACTCACTCCTCCCTCCTTTCATCACTTCTACTTTGTAAAAACCCCTCTTATGATAACTTTTTCTCTCTTACTACTCTCTTTACATCATCATTCCACCAATCGCTCTTCTTCCCTCCTGCACCCACTTTCCTCTAACGACAAACTTCTTCTTAACACTCTAACACTTCTTGAGCTTACCCCATACATCTTCCACATTGCCTGTACTCACACTAGCCCATCTGTCCTCCACTCCTAACTGCCTCCTCATTAATTTTATAAACTTTCACCTCTCTCTTACTTGCTGCTTCCATTTCCTTTGTATCCCATTTACCTTACTCTCACTGTAGCTACAGCTAAAAAGTGGTCTGAGGTCAGTGGTCACCTGCGATAATACCTGTCCTAAGCTCTGGGAGTTAGCGTGGGGTGTTAACAAGCACCATGGCTTGTTGTAATGTTTTAGAATCTCAGGTTAAAGTGTTGAAGAAGGAGGTTCTACTTCTTCAGGAGGAAAATAGGAGGCTGAAGCTTCGCCTAGATGAGTTTGTGGCTGAGTTTGAGAAGGATTTAGCTGATAAGGAGGAAATGGTCACCAGCAGTGATAGTAGCAGCCGCTTTAAGTGGCAAGTGGTTCACAGTTTAGGAAGAAGGAAGATAAGGAGGGTTAACAGAGAAGATGTGAAGGTAGGAAATCGTTTCCCTGTTCTCCAGGACGAGTGCACTTCAGTGGTTAGTGAGGTTGAAGGTACCATTGATTCCTCTGCTAATCAAGGTAATAATATTTTAATAGGAGATTCTCAGGCGAGATATATGGACCGTGCTTTTTGTAGCAGAGACAGAAAGGTCAGACAAAGAGTGTGCTTCCCAGGAGCTGGTGTTGATGACATAGACAGCAGGTTGGATAATATTATGTCAGGTAATGGGAACAAGCCCATTATCTGTCTTAGTGCTGGGGGTAATGACATTGGGATGGGAAGGAGACAGGAGCTGCTGGATAAGTACAGGTCAGCAATAGTAGTTAGGTCTAAGGGAGGGATCCCAGTCATAGGTAGCATCTTGCCTAGAAAGGGAGTGGGCAATGAATGGATGTCTAGGGCATTTGGTATAAATTGCTGGCTAGACAGGTGCTGCAAGGTACTTGCAATCCCATTCATTGATAACTGGGACCTATTCTTTGGCAAACGTGATATGTATGCAAGGAATGGGGTTCATCTCTCTGGGGATGGAGTGGTTGCATTAGCCAATTCGATTGAGAGGGTAATTGATGACTTGTCTAGGAATTTAAACTGCTAGATTGTAAAGGTATGGGCATTTGTGGGAAACAATCAGGCTGCAGTATTAGGGCTAAAAACAGAAGTTATTACCGGGACACCTCAGGGATATGTTGAAAAGACAATATTGAAAATAAAGTTGCTAGTAATAGCAAATCAATTGATCAACAAACAAAGAGAGAAAGCAAAGGGCAACGAGTGACTAGCTCCCTTAAGGTTTACTGTACAAATAGTAGGGGGTCTAAGAAATAAGACAGATGAGCTAAGATTACTTTCAAGTGTAGGTAATATAGATATTATTGGTATAACAGAGACCTGGTTCAACCTGAAAGATAGCATTATAAACTATTCCACACTGATAGGGTCAACAGAAAGGGTGGTGGAGTGGCGATATATGCCAGAGAAAATTTAAATTGTTGTCTTAGACATGATATAAGATTAGAAACATCGAACACAGAATCTGTTTGGCTACAGTTTCTCGAGGGTCATGAAAAATTAATTTTGGGTGTGATTTATTGGCCCCCAGACCTTTACAGGGAGTGTAGTAAGATGTTATGGGACGAAATTCATAAGGCATCTAGATATGAAAATGTTGTGATAATGGGAGATTTTAACTTCAGACAAATTGATTGGAACAATATGACAGGAAATCTTGAGTCTAGTGACTTTCTTGATACGGTTCAGGATTGCTTTTTAGAACAGGATGTGACAGAACCAACTAGAGAAAACAATCTGCTTGACTTGGTTCTTGCCAACAAATAGTCACTAATTAATAATCTTGAGGTTAATGATGAGCTTCGGGAAAGTGATCACAAATCACTTAGTTTCAATATATCATGGAATTACCCAGATAACCGCAATCAAATCTCTGTCCCAGATTTTCGCTTGGCCGACTTCATGGGACTGAAAAATGACCTGGGTGGGCTAAATTTGGATGTTCTGACTATGGGTCAGGTAGGTGATCTTGGTTGCAAATATGACGTTTTTCAGAGCATAGTTCTAGCTGCCCAGACAACTTTTGTTCCGAGTAGGGAAATTAGATCTAACAAAAATTATCCCACATGGATGAACAATAGATTAAAACATCTCATTGGTCAAAAGAGAGGCATATATAGGCATATCAAAAGAGGGGATGGGCAGTTAAGAAATCAGTATATTCAATTAAAGAGAGAAATAAAGAAAGGAATAAGAAAAGCAAAAAGGGATTATGAGGCTAAGGTCGCAAGGAATTCAAAGACTAATCCAAATGGGTTCTTTCAGGTATATAGAAGTAAGATTAGGGACAAGATAGGCCCACTTAAGAGTAACTCTGGTCAGATCACTGACAGTGATAAGGATATGTGTGAAATTCTCAATACCTACTTCCTCTCAGTTTTCACCCAGGAAAATACTAGCAATATTCCTGAAATAGTGGATTATGTAGAACCGGACGATAATAAACTTTGCACGATTGCCGTAACTAGTGACATGGTTCTCAGACAAATAGAGAAACTAAAACCTAACAAATCCCTATGCCCTGATAAACTGTTTGCAAGGGTGTTAAAGGAATATAAAGAGGATCTTAGCATACCTTTGCCTAATCTTTTTAACATATCACTGCAAACTGGCATAGTGCCTGATAAGTGGAAAATGGCAAGGCAGGTGACAGGTCCTTGGCTTCGAACTATAGACCAATAAGCCTTACCTCCATAGTGGGAAAATTTATGGAATCAATAATTGTTGAAGCAATTCGTAGCCATCTTGATAGGCACAGATTGATTAATGAACCTCAACACGGTTTTACAAAGGAGCGTTCTTGTCTTACTAATTTACTAAAATTTTTCACTAAGGTGTTTGAGGAGGTAGATCATGATAATGAATATGATATTGTGTATATGGACTTCAGTAAGGCTTTCGATACAGTTCCACATCAGAGGCTATTGAGGAAACTTAAGGCACGTGGAATAGAAGGAGAAATTTTTTCTTGGTAGAGGCATGGATGACATAGGTAGCGGAGAGTTTGCATAAATTGGGAGAAATCAGAATGGGGGCACGTCACAAGCGGTGTTCCTCAGGGGTCAGTGTTGGTCCTGTTGTTGTTCACAATTTACATAAACGACATAGATGAGGGAATAAATATCGACATAAGCAAATTTGCTGATGACACCAAAATAGGCCGTCCAATTCATTCTAATGAGGACACTAGAGCACTCCAGGATGATTTGAATAGACCTTTGCAATGGTCGGAGAAGTGGCAGATGCAGTTTAATATAGACAAATGCAAAGTTCTAAATGTTGGACAGGGAAATAACCATACGACGTATAAACTAAATAACGTAGATCTTAATACTACTGATTGTGAAAAGGATTTAGGGGTTCTGGTTAGCAGGAATCTAAAACTAAGACAACAGTGCACTAGTGTTCGCAATAAAGCTAACAGAATTCTTGGCTTCATATCTAGAAGTATAAATAATAGAAGTCCTCAGGTTGTTCTTCAACTCTATATATCCTTGGTTAGGCCTCATTTAGACTATGCTGCTCAGTTCTGGTCAACGTATTACAGAATGGATATAAATGTTCTGGAAAACGTACAAAGGAGGATGACAAAGTTGATCCCATGTATCAGAAGTTTTCCCTGTGAGGATAGACTGTGGGCCCTGAATCTGCACTCTCTAGAGAGGCGTAGAATTAGGGGGGATATGATCGAGGTGTATAAATAGAAAACAGGAATAAATAAAGGGGATGTAAACAGCGTGCTGAAAATTTCCAGCCAAGACAGGACTCACAGCAATAGTTTCAAGTTGGAAAAATTAAGATTTCTGAAGGATATAGGAAAGCACTGGTTTGGTAATAGAGTTGTGGATGAGTTGTACAAACTCCCGAGTACAGTTATATAGGCTAAAACGTTGTGTACTTTTAAAAAATAGGTTAGGTAAATACATGAGTGGGTGTGGGTAGGTGTGAGTTTGACCGGACTACCTTGCGCTGCTGGGTCTGGTGCCGTGCTCCTTCTTTGAGTGGAGGTGACCAGACTGGGTGGGTCATTGGGCCAATCCGGGGGGCATGGACCTGCTTTGCATGGGTCAGTAGACCTGCTGCAGTGTTCCTTCTTTCTTATGCTCTTATGTTCTTAAATGCTCCCCATTATCATTTACACCTGGCACCCCAAACTTACCTACCACACTCTCTCTAAACATTTCTCCTATATTAGCATTTAGATTCTCTACTACAATTACTCTCTCACTTGACTCAAAAGTTTCTACACACTCGCTTAACATCTCCCAAAATCTCTCTCTCTCTCTCTCCTCTACACTCCTCTCTTCTCCAGGTGCAAACACACTTATTATGACCCACTTTTCGCATCTGGCCATTATTTTAATCCACATAATCCTTGAATTTATACACTCATATTCCCTCTTCTCTCTCCATAACTAATATCTGATCCTTCAACATTATTGCTCCCCCTTCCTTAGCTCTAACTCTCTCAGATACTCCTAACTTAATACCATTTATTTCTAAGCACTGAAACTCCCCTACCCCTTTCAACTTCATTTCATTTATAGCATTAGCAATCATTTCTTTCTTATCATCCGCACTACATCCACGCACATTAAAACATCCCAGATTTATACAATTTTTCTTTTCCTCATTTTTAGTAGTTTATACAGGAGAAGAGTCACTAGCCCATTGTTCCCAGCATTTTAGTCGCCTCCTACGACACGTATAGCTTACGGAGGAATAATTCTGTTCCACTTTCCCATGGAGATAAACAGAAATAAACAAGAAGAAGAACCAGACAGAAGAAAATCCAGAGGGGTTAGTATATATATGCTTGTACATGCATGTGTAGTGTGTCCTAAGTGTAAGTAGAAGTAGCAAAACATACCTGCAACCTTGCATGTGTATGAGACAGAAAAAAAGACACCAGTAATCCTACCATCTTGTAAAACAATTACAGCATTTTAGTCGCCTCCTACGACACGTATAGCTTACGGAGGAATAATTCTGTTCCACTTTCCCATGGAGATAAACAGAAATAAACAAGAAGAAGAACCAGACAGAAGAAAATCCAGAGGGGTTAGTATATATATGCTTGTACATGCATGTGTAGTGTGTCCTAAGTGTAAGTAGAAGTAGCAAAACATACCTGCAACCTTGCATGTGTATGAGACAGAAAAAAAGACACCAGTAATCCTACCATCTTGTAAAACAATTACAGGCTTCTGTTTCACAATCATTTGGTAGAAGGGTAGTATCTACCTGGGTGGTTACTGTCTACCAACCTTGGTAAATAGGGATTTATTTCATCCTATAACGGCACGAACTTCGCCTTCGGTGAACGACACTATTGTCTGATCCCTCACCATGTTGATACTGCATACCATCATAATACTTAAGATGCCTAACTCTCTCTCATAGGGGCCAGGAGCTGTAGAAAAACTCCCAAGAGGCATAGACAATATAGATCAATATCCTCAGAAGGCTCAGGAGCTGTAACGGCACCGAATATGATACATTAGATGGAAAAATTAGCTAAGTAGGATTTTAAACACATTTCTACTGCATTGAAAATCTAACAGAATGAATTATTCTTGAGTACAAGATTTTTAATATAACATACAAACTTGAATAAGGTTAGTTTTCTTGAATTACTGTGGGATGCAACATGTAACTCAATATATCCTTTAAAACCGTTAATATAGTATATTAAACACGTCATGATCAGTTTAGTTTTTCAGCTCGATACTCCGGTTCCTTAAGCAAAATGGTTATAATCATAACCATAAGTTTTTAAAGGGGTGGAGGGGTAAGCCAGATGAAGGCCTCGGTCAGATGACCGAAAGTTCCAGCTGTGAAACATCATATGACTAAGACCCGCGTCAGGAAACACTTGTCTTGTTTACTAACTTAATACCTACCCAATTCCATATTTCCCCACAAAGGTAAATAAGCTACATTTTTGTTATTAAAACTGGCATATTGGCTTCTACAACATCCAGTAAAAATACAGATCTGTCTTGAGGAGAGATACATAAGCTTTGAAAACTTGAAGCTAACATAAAGAGGCAGTTCATAATTATTTCTCAGAAATCAATATCCTAATTTTTTATTATAAATAAATTATCATTTACACAATCTAAAATCATTCCTAACATTCCACTAAGTAAATGAATCAGTGTTAAGAAGAATCATTCTCAAGTTATTGCACAGAATTAGATGGGATTGATAAGAGTCATTACCGACTCGAACCAAGTCCATCCGAATGTAACTTAACCAAACTTATCTAAATAAAACTAAATCATTATCAACCATAGTTAACCTAACCTAACAAAATATTAACAAATTAAACTTAACATTGTTAAAGCAGTGGACATGAATGTAAAGTGTAAATGCGAGTTACTGTGCTTATTTAAGTACGGTCCAGTAACTAAACCCTGCCAGGGTGCTCAGAAATGAGCACATTATTTAATTTTACTCTACTGGACATCAACTTAGCATGGTCATTTTGATCACATTTGGAAGTTTTTAAGATGCTACGAAGTTGATATTTTGAAAAAAAAAAATTATTTTCTTGTATTCCCATGGCTGGAATGGAAGTATTGATTATCATACCTCTCACTTCTAATGTTTTTCCTGTAAATTTAATAATAAAAAAATGTTGAGAAATCTGATTCCTCGTTCCTTCTAATATATAAAATATGAATCATTTATGTTTTATTTGATTTGATTAATATATGAACGAAAATGGGAGCAGATGATTTCCATAGACCTACTGAGTTTCAGGGGGTCTACCTGGGAGAGACTAAGTTTTTTTTTTGTTTCTCTTCGGCATCGATTATTCATGAGCCATGGACAAACTTTAACACCATGGACAAACTTTAACACCATGGACAAACTTTAACACCATGGACAAACTTTAACACCATGGACAAACTTTAACACCATGGACAAACTTTAACACCATGGACAAACTTTAACACCATGGACAAACTTTAACACCATGGACAAACTTTAACACCATGGACAAACTTTAACACCATGGACAAACTTTAACACCATGGGCAAACTTTAACAACATGGACAAACTTTAACACCATGGACAAACTTTAACACCATGGACAAACTTTAACACCATGGACAAACTTTAACACCATGGACAAACTTTAACACCATGGACAAACTTTAACACCATGGACAAACTTTAACACCATGGACAAACTTTAACACCATGGACAAACTTTAACACCATGGACAAACTTTAACACCATGGACAAACTTTAACACCATGGACAAACTTTAACACCAAACTTTATCACCATGGGCAAACTTTAACACCATGGACAAACTTTAACACCATGGACAAACTTTAACACCATGGACAAACTTTAACACCATGGACAAACTTTAACACCATGGACAAACTTTAACACCATGGACAAACTTTAACACCATGGACAAACTTTAACACCATGGACAAACTTTAACACCATGGACAAACTTTAACACCATGGACAAACTTTAACACCATGGACAAACTTTAACACCATGGACAAACTTTAACACCATGGACAAACTTTAACACCATGGACAAACTTTAACACCATGGACAAACTTTAACACCATGGACAAACTTTAACACCATGGACAAACTTTAACACCATGTACAAACTTTAACACCATGGACAAACTTTAACACCATGGACAAACTTTAACACCATGGGCAAACTTTAACACCATGGGCAAACTTTAACACCATGTACAAACTTTAACACCATGTACAAACTTTAACACCATGGACAAACTTTAACACCATGGACAAACTTTAACACCATGGACAAACTTTAACACCATGGGCAAACTTTAACACCATGGACAAACTTTAACACCATGTACAAACTTTAACACCATGGGCAAACTTTAACACCATGGCCAAACTATAAGACCATGGGTAAACTTTAACACCATAGGCAAACTTTAACACCATGGACAAACTTTAACACCATGTACAAACTTTAACACCATGGACAAACTTTAACACCATGTACAAACTTTAACACCATGGGCAAACTTTAACACCATGGACAAACTTTAACACCATGTACAAACTTTAACACCATGGACAAACTTTAACACCATGGACAAACTTTAACACCATGGACAAACTTTAACACCATGTACCATGGACAAACTTTAACACCATGGACAAACTTTAACACCATGGGCAAACTTTAACATGGACAAACTTTAACACCATGGACAAACTTTAACACCATGGACAAACTTTAACACCATGGACAAACTTTAACACCATGGACAAACTTTAACACCATGGACAAACTTTAACACCATGGACAAACTTTAACACCATGGACAAACTTTAACACCATGGACAAACTTTAACACAAACTTTAACACCATGGGCAAACTTTAACACCAAGGGCAAACTTTAACACCATGGACAAATTTTAACACCATGGGCAAACTTTAACACCATGGACAAACTTTAACACCATGGACAAACTTTAACACCATGGACAAACTTTAACACCATGGGTGCAAACTTTAACACCATGTTCAAACTTTAATACCATTGGCAAAATTTAACACCATGGGCAAACTTTAACACCTTGGTCAAACTTTAACACCATGGGCAAACTTTAACACCATGGACAAACTTTAACACCATGGACAAACTTTAACACCATGGACAAACTTTAACACCATGGACAAACTTTAACACCATGGACAAACTTTAACACCATGGACAAACTTTAACACCATGGACAAACTTTAACACCATGGACAAACTTTAACACCATGGACAAACTTTAACACCATGGACAAACTTTAACACCATGGACAAACTTTAACACCATGGACAAAGTTTAACACCATGGACAAATTTTAACACCATGGGTAAACTTTAACACCATGGGCAAACTTTAACACCATTACAAACTTTAACACCATGTACAAACTTTAACACCATGGGCAAACTTTAACACCATGGACAAACTTTAACACCATGGACAAACTTTAACACCATGGACAAACTTTAACACCATGGGCAAACTTTAACACCATGGACAAACTTTAACACCATGGACAAACTTTAACACCATGGACAAACTTTAACACCATGGACAAACTTTAACACCATGGACAAACTTTAACACCATGGACAAACTTTAACACCATGGACAAACTTTAACACCATGTGCAAACTTTAACACCATGGACAAACTTTAACACCATGGACAAACTTTAACACCATGGACAAACTTTAACACCATGGACAAACTTTAACACCATGGACAAACTTTAACACCATGTACAAACTTTAACACCATGGGCAAACTTTAACACCATGGGCAAACTTTAACACCATGGACAAATTTTAACGCCATGGTCAAACTTAACACCATATACAAATTTTAACACCATGGGCAAACTTTAACACCATGGACAAACTTTAACACCATGGTCAAACTTTAACACCATGTTAAAACTTTAAAACAATTGGCTAACTTTAACACCATGGACAAACTTTAACACCATGGACAATCTTTAACACCATGGACAAACTTTAACACCATGGACGAACTTTAACATTATGGGCAAACTTTAACACCATGTGCAAACTTTAACACCATGGAAAACTTTAACACATGGACAAACTTTAACACCATGGCAAACTTTAACACCATTTAACACCATGGGCAAACTTTAACACCATGGACAAACTTTAACACCATGGACAAACTTTAACACCATGGTCAAACTTTAACAAACACCATTTTAACCACTTTAACACCATGGTCAACAACACCATGGACAAACTTTAACACCATGGTCAAACTTAACACCATGGACAAACTTTAACACCATGGAAAATTTAACAAACTTTAACACCATGGTCAAACTTTAACACCATGGAAAAAACACCATTCAAAACTTTAACACCATGGACAAACTTTAACACCATGGTCAAACTTTAACACCATGGGCAAACTTTAACACCATGGGAAAACTTTAAACCATGGTCAAACTTTAACACCATGTACAAACTTTAACACCATGGGCAAACTTTAACACCATGGTCAAACTTTAACACCATTAGAAACTTTAACACCATGGGCAAACTTAACACCATGGTCAAACTTTAACACCATGGACAAACTTTAACAATGGTCAAACTTTAACACCAAGGGCAAACTTTAACACCATGGACAAATTTTAACACCATGTGCAAACTTTAACACCATGTGTCAAACTTTAACACCATGGACAAACTTTAACAACCATGGTCAAACTTTAACACCATGGACAAACTTTAACACCATGGACAAACTTTAACACCATGGACAAACTTTAACACCATGGGCAAACTTTAACACCATGGACAAACTTTAACACCATGTTTAACACCATGGTCAAACTTTAACACCATGCAAACTTTAACACCATGGACAAACTTTAACACCATGGACAAACTTTAACACCATGGAAACTTTAAACTTTAAACAACTATGTGCAAACTTTAACACCATGGGCAAACTTTAACACCATGGGCAAACTTTAACACCATGGACAAACTTTAACACCATGTCCAAACTTTAACACCATGTGCAAACTTTAACACCATGGACAAACTTTAACACCATGGACAAACTTTAACACCATGGACAAACTTTAACACCATGGACAAACTTTAACACCATGGACAAACTTTAACACCATGTTCAAACTTTAACACCATGGACAAACTTTAACACCATAGGCAAACTTTAAGACCATGGGCAAACTTTAACACCATGTGCAAACTTTAACACCATGGACAAACTTTAACACCATGGACAAACTTTAACACCATGTACAAACTTTAACACCATGGACAAACTTTAACACCATGGTCAAACTTTAACACCATGGACAAACTTTAACACCATGTACAAACTTTAACACCATGGACAAACTTTAACACCATGGGCAAACTTTAACTCTCCGTCTGAATCAAGACAGGTGAGCCAGGTTCTCTGCACTACGTTGATACCACCACCATCATTCATGTCACACAGATACCATGTATCACACACACGTTGGCAGAACTTATTGTGTGTTGTAAATCATAGCACAGGGCACTAGAAAGTACTGGCCCAGGACTTATCACAACCTTCCCACTCTGTGAATGGCTGGTGAATGATCCATATAAGGTAGTAAGCTTTCTTATCCGCATTGTTGCTGCCCATGATAACATATTAAGCGTTTCTTTCTGATGATGTTATCATACAATAGAAGCAGCACGCTGCTGACGCATGTTTTAAAAAAAAATTCCATAGGAGGTATATACTATTACTTATTCCAGAGACTAAATTCCACTAAATTTCGAATATAATTATTGTTATAATATCTATTTTATTTTTATTGTTTTCAGTATAATTATTATTAATATCATTATCACTGCATTAATTTTACCACAAATCACTTATGACATGTTTAAGTTATTTAGCGATTTTTTAATTGATAAGGCAGTTTTATTTGTTAAAGCTGGAATGACGTAATAATCACTTTGCATTTACTTTCTCAGTAAAGATGTATTTGATCTCATGATTGTTTTGCAACCATTTACAGAGGACATCAAGAAGACTACAGGCAACACAGATGTGGTAGTGAGGCAGGTAGACACCTCAGACCTGACCTCCGTCAGGAAGTTTGCTGAAGACATCCTACGCACAGAGACTGCTCTCCATATCCTGGTAAGCTCACTCAAGGTATCTTAACGCTGAGAATGCATTCTATATCCTGGTAAGTTCAGTCAAGGCATCGAATACACGATGTTATAATATTTGTGAGTAATCGTGTGTATTAATTTTACAGGTACAATCCTGAATTAACATTTCACACACAGCCGGGGGGAACTCTGGCACATCTAAAACGGATTAATTACACTTACTAATATAGTTGTACCTCGGAGACAGGTGGGACTTTAGCAACAGTGGGTCACTGCACTGTCTCACCTTCGATGTCCACCTTCTCAACTTCCCAAACTCACAAAGTGGAACCTTAAATTATATGAACATATAGTTCTTGAATTTATTAAATAAAATATTTCAAGCCAGAAACACTGGTTGTATTAAATTTGGCTGTGGACTGTATATATTAATGAAAAAATTACTTTGTACTGAACAACCTCAAGTAATTTGTTGGTCCACTGTTTTAATTAATTATGAACACAATTTTCGTATTACTTAAATTTGATAGAATATTTATAAGTGTACATAAACCTGAAAGATTTTTACCCAGTTATTCTTTAGTTGATACAACCTAACGCCTCACTAACAGAAGGGTAACCTAATATTGGATCTATGGTTTTATACCACATATAAGGAGGTGAACATAACAGCTTTAATTTGACAGATATTTCATAGATCTGCACCTTTCCAGATACACTATTTGTTTATCCCGACGTTAAATCACTTTATCAATATATTCTCTAATGGTTACCATTACACTGGATTAAATGGCCATAAATTTCTGTCCATTCTTCCATTACAATATTACCCGGCTTCTTCCCCAACGTTTTCATACTCACATTGTTGAGTTAACTCAATAACACTTTCAGGTGTGCAATATATTTTCATTATTGAATTATTATTTTTCCCACCATTATAATAATTATGCTTTACTTAACTGACTACCAAACAAAAGAAAAATTATAGGGGACGTTGGATCCTCTGTGGTCTACCGTTTAAAATTCACTTCAACACTACACGCCTACACTATGTTATATATACACTAATATATCTTTCAATTATTACCCAAATTATGGGAAAATTATTAAAATTTTCCACAATAATTATGTACTTGTCAGGTGAACAACGCAGGGATGAGTGGTATGAAGAAGAGGAAGTTGACAGCAGATGGTCTGGAGGTGACGATGGCAACCAACCACTTTGGTCACTTTCTGCTGACTAACATGTTGCTGGGTTAGTACACTCTTGTCTTATTATGGTAGTAAATATATGACAGTGTATGTGCCATGCTAGAGCATTATGTTACAATTATTCTAGTGAGGAAGAAGATAAACTGGAACTAATGGTCACTTTCTGATGACTAACTTGTTGGATCACGGCTTAGAGGAGATGATCCAAGATGTCATGGGAAGTAAGCCACACTGCTTGGATATCGTACAGTTTCATACACATATTTTATTCCTGGACGGATGTGAGCTCTAAACTCATAGGGGTTATTCAGCACCTGAAGAAATGGCAGGACATCACTTTCGATCCAATTTAATTAACTAAATCTTGAAATAAGGACTGAATTTGAATGGGTCATAGAGTGTAGACGTTAGTGAATTATAAAGACATGAATATAGATTAATGTGATCCTTTATTCACAACGTTTCGCCCAAACAATTGGTTTTATCAAGTCACAAAAAATGCACTTGATAAAGGCCGCTGTTTAGGCAAAATGTTATTAATAAAAGACTGGGTATCTCACAAAGCGTTTTACCTACAGGGTCAGCTTCATTAGTCAATTTCAGTATTAGTAAATATTATGACAGCAGTAACAGTGGAGAGGTAAAGCTGATGTGATCAGTACAACAACCTTGAAGAGGTAGTTTGAGGTACTCAGTCCCTCTTCCTGGACATGTGTTCAACTTCATAATTTTGAATAATGTGAATCTGAAACATGAGAAAGGAGACATTTAAGTTCCAGAGATGATGTGTGGAAAATGAAAACGACATTAAAGGAAATGGTTCCCACTATCAGATGTAAAAATGTGAAGGAACATGTAAAGGTAGGCAAGTCCTCAAATACAGGTCTTTAATTTGTGGTTCCTCTTCAAGGGGGCTCCTTGGCGTGGTGAAGAGGCTCTTGATCTGAGGAATTAGACATTTTGGTCTTCTTCCTCAGATCAAACCTAATTAACCACCACTCCCCTTTCCCTATCCCATTCTCCACATCCCCCTTTTCCATTCCCACCACCTCTCCCATCCCTCTCTTTTACCCATCACGTTTTTAGCCTCTGGTATCCTCTTCTCTGGCAATATGGTTCTAGTTAGGGGGAAGTGTGCTGGGGTTCATGCCACTCCGTGGGGTCCCTCGGGAGTAGTGTAGTTTGTCGTGGAATCTGGATCATCTGGAGGTGCCCTGCTCCCTTCCTGGATTTCAGGAGGTAGAGCAGGGTGTGTTGCAGGTGATGGGTGTATCTCCAGAGGCTGCCTGTCGGTTCTGGGAGGTGGCAGCCGAGGGAGGTATGTTTTGTGGCATGTGTCTGACCGCCCTCTCTTATATCCGCTGAGGTGGCTCAGTGGATGTGAGGTTGCTATCCCGGAGCACTGGTTTACTGGTGTGAAGGGTAGGGTATGGCACGGGTTCCATGCTGACTCTGCGTTGCTGGCCGTTTCAAGGTCCTTTCGGATGAAGGGAGGAACTTACATCCCTTCTATGACTTCTAGTCGCTGTCTCTTTTTTCTTTCCTTCATTTTTTTCTTAAAATAATAATAAGAAAGAAGTGCCACCATTATTTAGTCTTAGTTCAGCGATCCCCCTCCTCCTCCCAGGCCCCTTTTTGTTACCACATCCTCTTCTGACCTGGCTTCATTACTGGACTATTCTCCAGACTTTTCCCTTGCCCCTGTACCTTCTGCTGGTGATGCTTTGTCACCTGCTCCAGGTGCTGAGGCTCTTCCCATGTCTTCTAGTGCCTCT
>NC_091310.1:7550739-7661066 GCF_038502225.1 Cherax quadricarinatus | reverse complement strand
AGGAGACAATATTCATTTAAAACGTCGCAAAACATACTCGACCCCTGCCAAATTGGATTCAGGAAAAATAAAAGCACTAATGATGCAATTATAAAACGCTAGACCTGCTTTACACAGCATTGGAAAACAAGGAATATCCGCTAAGAATTTTTATTGGCCTAAGAAAAGCATTTGACACAGTTGACCATGGCATCCTGCTCCACAAACTTGACCACTATGGTATAAGAGGCCATGCGCTTGCACATTTCAAATCCTACCTTTCTAATAGGTATCAGTATGTCACCATTAAAGACACAGCCTCATCAATACGGCCACTTGATACTGGAGTTCCACAGGGAAGTGTCCTTGGTCCCCTGCTCTTCCTCATTTACATCAATGATCTTCCAAACATATCCCAACACCTGAAACCCATTCTCTTTGCTGACGACACGACTTATGTCATCTCCCACTTTAATCTTGCCACCCTCAACACCATTGATAACGAGGAGCTGCTCAAAATATCGACTTGGATGACAGCCAATAAACTTACACTTAACACTGACAAAACCTACTATATTATGTTTGGTAGCAGAGCAGGTGCTGTGCAACTTAACATTAAGATCGACAACACTCTAATTGCCAGACATAATAAGGGCTAATTTCTTGGCCTATACCTCGACAACAACCTAAATTTCAGCACCCATGTCCAACACAACCAAAAAAGTATTCAAAACGGTGGGGATCCTCTCCAAGATACGATACTACGTGCCGCAAACTGCCCTTCTCACACTATACCATTCACTTATATATCCATACCTCACCTATGCTATCTGTGCTTGGGGTTCAACTGCAGCAACACACCTAAAGCCAATAATAACCCAACAAAAAGCTGCAGTAAGAATAATCACTAAATCCCATCCCTGGCAACACACCCCCCACTGTTCATAGATCTAAACTTACTCCTTGTTCAGAACATTCACACTTACTACTGTGCAATCTATATCTACAGGACCTTAGATTCCAATATTAACCTTGACCTAAAACGCTTTCTTGATAGTTGTGAGGGGATCCACAGGCATAACACCAGACACAAACATCTCTATGACATTCCCCCTGTCCAACTAAACCTTTACAAAAATTCAATGTATTTCAAAGGACCTAAAATCTGGAACACCCTACCTGAAAACTCTAGAACTGCAGACACACTCATCATTTTCAAAACTACAGTTAGAAAACATCTTATCTCCCTGATACACCCCGACAACTAGCTACATGATAACCACCTTGTGGTTCACAATTACACTCACTCACGTACTTACTATAAACACAGAAATACTAATCTTAATCTTAAAATAATGAATCCTGACTAGTCATAAGTTTGCCTATGATACTGCAATATAGACACTTTGTATTGTGCCAAAACAAAAGCATTAACATTGCTAAACTCACAAATTATAATGTAGTCACTTAGCCTTAATACCATAATCTGTAAGGATTTAATGTTAAGAATTAATCTAAGTCTGCCCGAAATGCCTAGCCATGCTAGGTGTCCTAGTGGCCCCCTCTGTAATTAGTATTTTATAACATGTAAACCACACAATATCCAAGTCCTGTAAACCCCACATTGTAACCCTTTTAGAGAATAAACTTGATTTGATTTGATTTGATTTGATGTTATTGAAACTTACTAACAATAAGAAGAGTGAACACTTCTTCATGCACACCAAGAATGAAAAAAATCGGGAGGGAGAAAAAAAAGAGGTTCAAATTAGTAATGCCTCCCCTAGTCTCCATCCCTAGAAAAGTACGGACAGATGTCGTTTGGCTGGCCTCCGTCTTTAAGTATATATACATCACACTAAAATAGACATCCGTTTGTATTCTTGCTACCACCAATTTCTAGACTAAAACCAGAACAAAGGAATCTCAATAACGAGCTAAGTGTGGAGCCAAGATAAAGAGCTAGATTAGAAGCCTAGATACTGAGCCTAGATAAGGAGTCTAGATATAAAACCCAAATAAGGAGCCTAGGTAAGGAGCCTAGATAAGGAGTCTAGATAAGGAGTCTAGATATAAAGTCCAAATAAGAAGCCTAGATAAGAAGCATAGATAAGGAGCCTAGAGAAGGATCCTAGACAAGGATCCTAGACAAGGAGCCTAGACAAGGAGCCTAGACAAGGAGCCTAGATAAGGACTCTAGATATGGAGTCTACATGTCCAGTATTTAGAATGAAACAGTCATAAAAATCGTAATTTTTGGAGAAAAAACAACACTAATTACCAACATGTCCTCTTGATGACAGTAAAAAAAAAATACATTTTTGGAAAAACATACTTAGAAATATGATAGAAACAAAGTTGTTTGCATCAACATGTTGCCAGAATTATGCACTATTTCTTCGTAAGAAAACATTTCCATATTTTTTCAGTTTCATTTTTTTCCTTCGATGGCCTTGCCTCGGTCCCTAGATATGCAGCCTAGATAATAAGCCTAGATAAGGAGCCTAGATAAGAAGCCTAGATAAGGAGCCTAGATAAAGAGCGTAGATAAGAGGCTTAGAAAAGGAGCCTAGATAAGGAGTCTAGATAGGAGAATAATATAAGACATCTAGATAAGAAGCCTAGATAAGGAGCCTAGATAGAGAGCCAAGATAGGGAGTTTAGATAGGATGCCTAGATAAGGAGCCTAGATAAAGAGCCTAGATAAGGAGCCTAGATAAGGAGCCTAGATAAAGAATCTAGATAAGGAGCCTAGATAAGGAGCCTAGATAAGAAGCCTAGATAAAGAATCTAGATAAGGAGCCTAGATAAGGAGCCTAGATAAGAAGCCTAGATAAAGAATCTAGATAAGGAGCCTAGATAAGGAGCCTAGATAAGGAGCCTAGATAAAGAATCTAGATAAGGAGCCTAGATAAGGAGCCTAGATAGGGAGCCTAGGTAAGTTGCCTACATAAGTAGCCTAGATAGGGAGCCTAGAAGAGGAGTCTAGATACATAAAAAAACAGTTTGAGAGTTCCATGTTTAAGTTTTATTTTTTCTGTGTTCTTGTCAGTCATATATTATAATGAAGAATAACATAAAATATCAATAAAAGTTCTACAATAATTATAATATAACTTAAAGTGTAGCTGTAGTTGTCTCATCAAGACTTGTGCCATGAGACTGGTAAAGTGCTCTTGATCCGAGGAAGTTAAAGTATTCTTTCATTCATCAGATACAACATGATTATTTCTCGTTCTCCAGGTGGTTTATAACCCTTGCGGGTTTAACACTTCCCTACAAATATAATAATAGTTACACTAGTAATAACAATGTATCCCTAATAATACTGAAGTGATGGTACTTGATGTGTAGTGTCTCCTCTTGGCTAGTAGTGTCTCTCCTCAGGTCTCAGCTTAACTAGCTGCTCACTAGCTTCCCATAACTTCTTAGCCAGTCCAGCGTCCTTGGCCGCAGCAGAGACCTTAGTGTCCTGATTAAGAAAGAAAAATAGCCATATAAAGCGTAGGTAAATCTCAATAGTGATTAAAAGAACAGACACGTCAGTGGTTTCTTATTCTAATCTCTTATATTTTTTTTATTAACACATAGGCCTTCTCCCATCAAGGCAGGGTGGCCCAAAAAAGAAAAATTTCACCATCATTCACTCCATCCCCGTCTTACCAGAGTCGCGCTTTCACTACAGTTATAAAACTGCAACATTAACACCCCTCCTTAGGAGTGCAGACACTGTACTTCCCATCTCCAGGACTCAAGTCCGGCCTGTCGGTTTCCCTGAATCCCTTTATGAATGTTACCTTGCTCACACTCCAACAGCACGTCAAGTCCTAAAAACCATTTGTCTCCATTTGCTTCTATCTAACATGTTCACGTATGTCTGCTGGAAGTCCAGCCCTTCGTACACAAAATCTCCTTTACTCTTTTACCCCCCTTCCACCTCTACCCCTCCTTCCCTCCACTACAGATTTAAATACTCTCGAAGTCATTCTATTTTGCTCCCATCGTCTCTACATGTCCGAACCACCTCAACAACCTCTCCTCAGTCCTCTGGATAATAGTTTTGGTAATCCCACACCTCCTCTTAATTTCCAAACTACGAATTCTCAGCATTATATTCACATTACACATTGCTCTCCACTGCCTCCAGCCTGCTCCTTGTTGCAATATTCACCACCAATGTTTCACACCCATTTAGGAGCTTTGGTATAACCATAATCTCATACTGTTTCCACAGAACTTCTGAGTTCACCACTCACCTTTTACCCTCGTCAGTTTCATGATTCATCTCATCTTTTATAGACCCATCTGCTGACACGTCCACTCCTAAATATCTAAATACTTTCACCTCCTCCATACTCTCTCCATCCAATCTATCGTTACCTAATTTTTTTTGCTATCTTCATCACCATATTCTTTCCAATATTCACTTTCAGTTTTCTTCTTTTACATACCCTACCACACTCATTCACAAACCTTTGCAATTTCTCTTCAGAATCTCTCGAAAGCACAGTGTCATCAGCGAAGAGCAGCTATGACAACTCCCACTCTGAGTTAGATTCTTCAGCTTTTAACCCCAAACCTCTTGCCAACACCCACGCATTTATTTCTCTTGCAACCACATCTAAAAATATATTGAAAAACCATGGTGACATCACATATTATTGTCTAAAGCCTGGGAAAAAATCTCTCTCTCCCCTACATACTATAATCTGAGCCTCACTATCCTCGTAAAAACTTTTAACTGCTTTCAGTAACCTACCTCCTATTCCATACATTTGCAACATCTGCCACATTGCCCCCCTATTCACCCTGTCACATGCCTTTTCCAAATCCATAAGTGCAAAAAAATGCTCTTTACCTTTTCTAAATACTGTTCACCTATATGTTTCATTGTAAACACTTGGTTTACACACCCTCTACTCTTCCTAAAGCGTCCTTGTTCATTAGTTATCCTACTCTCCGTCTTACTCTTAATTCTTTCATTAACTCAACAGACTTATTCCCCTACAATTTTTGTATTCACTTTTGTCCCCTTTGCCTATATACAGATGAACTATGTATGCTCTAGGCCATTCCCTAGGTATCTTACCCTCTTCCATACATTTATTAAATAAAAGCACCAGCCACCCCAAAACTGTATCCCACCTGCTTTTAGCATTTCTATCTTTATCCCATCATTCCCTGCTGGTTTACCCCTTTTCATTCTACCCACTGCCTCATGATCTTCCCCCACACTCACAACTGGCTCTTCCTCACTCCTACAAGATGTTATTCCTCCTTGCCCTATACACGAAATCACAGCTTCCCTATCTTCATCAACATTTGTCAATTCCTAAAAATATTCCGCTCATCTTCTTGATACCTATAACTCTCTGTTTAATTAATCTCCTCTCCTATTTTTAGCAGTCTAATCCATTTGTTCAGTATTTCATATAAGGTGAATGGTGGCTGCTTCAACACAGACTCATTTATTTTTAATAGTCTCATAAATTGAAGAAAAGCACAACTAATGTACCAAAGAACAATGATAACTCTGAAGTTTGAGTTAATGCAATATTAACTTTTGTCTCTTGCAAAACAGATAAGGTTGCTTATTTACATTAGTCCCTTAATGGGAATGACCTGATGTTGACTAATAGCCTTTGATCGAGAGAATTGAAATTAATATTAAACCATATTGGATTTCATTTCTAGGGGATGAATAACCTTGGCACCTGGCTATAGCGCAAGAGTCTCTGGCCAAACTTTATGAATCAGGCACAAGATGCTCGCCCATGGTCATATTCTGTTGTATCAAAATGCCTTTTGATTGCATCATTCCTTAAAGATTGTGTATAAATTTCTGATAACTCACACAATATCCTTATATTCTTACCCAGGCTTCCTTCCTATTGCAACATATTCTAATTTTAACAAATAGTGCTCGAATGTAATTTAGTTATACTTCATATGTAAGTCCGATACCATTTTCTTTATTATAAGTTTGATTTACTTAGATTTTAGTTATGATGGATTACATTAGTCACATGTATGGGTCTTTAACCACAAATAAACATTAAAAAATAGCCAAAAAAAATTTTGTCAATGATGTGACCGAGAAAAACCTAGCGGCCCGCAAATGTTAAATTTAATTATTCATGGTGCAAGACTGGGCTGCCACTTGCAGTGCTCCACTTGCAGTGCTCCACCTGCAGTGCTCCACTTGCAGTGCTCCACTTGCAGTGCTCCACCTGCAGTGCTCCACTTGCAGTGCTCCACCTGCAGTGCTCCACTTGCCAGTGCTCCACCTGCAGTGCTCCACTTGCAGTGCTCCACTTGCAGTGCTCCACCTGCAGTGCTCCACCTGCAGTGCTCCACCTGCAGTGCTCCACTTGCAGTGCTCCACTTGCAGTGCTCCACCTGCAGTGCTCCACTTGCAGTGCTCCACTTGCAGTGCTCCACCTGCAGTGCTCCACCTGCAGTGCTCCACTTGCAGTGCTCCACTTGCAGTGCTCCACTTGCAGTGCTCCACTTGCAGTGCTCCACCTGCAGTGCTCCACTTGCGGTGCTCCACTTGCAGTGCTCCACTTGCATTGCTCCACCTGCAGTGCTCCACCTGCAGTGCTCCACTTGCAGTGCTCCACTTGCAGTGCTCCACTCCACTTGCAGTGCACCTGCAGTGTGCTCCACTTGCAGTGCTCCACCTGCAGTGCTCCACTTGCAGTGCTCCACCTGCAGTGCTCCACTTGCAGTGCTCCACTTGCAGTGCTCCACCTGCAGTGCTCCACTTGCAGTGCTCCACCTGCAGTGCTCCACTTGCAGTGCTCCACCTGCAGTGCTCCACTTGCAGTGCTCCACTTGCAGTGCTCCACTTGCAGTGCTCCACTTGCAGTGCTCCACCTGCAGTGCTCCACCTGCAGTGCTCCACTTGCAGTGCTCCACCTGCAGTGCTCCACCTGCAGTGCTCCACCTGCAGTGCTCCACCTGCAGTGCTCCACTTGCAGTGCTCCACTTGCAGTGCTCCACCTGCAGTGCTCCACTTGCAGTGCTCCACCTACAGTGCTCCACTTGCAGTGCTCCACCTGCAGTGCTCCACTTGCAGTGCTCCACCTGCAGTGCAGACTCTTCACTGTTTCATGACTTTTTATGCCAACTTTCTTCTTTAGCACATAATCCTGTGCATTGCACATCTTTTCCCACTTGTCAGCTGGGTGTTAATGTGGCAGGTTCTATGAGTGTGCCTGTAGAGCCAGGAGTGGCAACTAAAGTATGACTCCTCACATTCATTTCAGTTTACTTACCTCCATTATTTGCTGAAATATGAGTATATGGTTAGTGCTCTTGTTTAAAAATGAGGTATTGCTGAGACATTCTTAGAAAATTCTGAAGATGCCATTTAGATGTAGTATACCAGGTAGGATAAGAAATTTCCACAGAAAAGCAGCATTACATGTTGAAACTTATGTAGCCATGGCTCATGGTGTGTATGTGATTTATTTTCCTATTTTCTTGGAAAGGCCCCTTTCCCTATTATATACCTATGATTAGTGAGACAATGGCTCATTCTCCTTGATTACAACAGAAGTACGCATGTATGCATGCACACACACACGAATGGGGAAGGAAGCTAGAAGAGCTTAGCATGAAAATGGTGGAGAGGATAGCAGCAGGGAGCAGGAAGTGGGACATGCAAGTCACAGCAGCAGAGGCTAAGATACAGAGATTAGATGAAAAACTGAAAATGCTGAAACAGCCTAGAGAATTACAGAAAAGGGGGGTATGACATCAGATACTGCTACCTCAGTCAGAAATGACATAACTCTTGGGAATGAAGGAGTGAAACTGTATGCAGAAGCTCTATCAAAGCATCATGGAGTCTGAGAAAAAAAGAGGATCACATCAGGAGCAACTGAGAGGACTGTAGAAAATGAAAGTGCTAAGCCATACATAGAGGCCTCAACAGACCACAGATGTGACCAGGGAAAGCTGAGAAGGGAAAAATGACAGACCACTGGGCCCAGGGACAACAGATAGTGAAGGGATGTAAGTAAAGAAAGCTGCAATGGTGGAAACTAAATTGAATTAGGGGATACATAGAGATATGTGGTGGGAGAATGAAAGGAATAGATCAGTCTTTGTTTATGGGCCCCAGGCAGTTGAAAGGGAAACTTATGAAGCAAGAAGACAAGGGGAGAAAAAAGTGATTGAAAGCAATGTGAAAGCAAAAGAAGATGACATAACCCAGCTGGCAAATTTTCTGAGAATAGAGAGGTTTAAAAGAGGAAAAAACTGACCAATCAAAGAGATCTTCAAGACAGAATCGGCTTGAAACAGTATCCTGCAGGAGAAAGCATGACTAAGGGACATGTCAATGTACCAGAGGGTGTATCTTGACCACGACAGAACATGACAAGAAAGGCAAAAACTGAGAGAGTACAGAGATGAAAGGAGAAAAGAGAGGCAAAGATGGAGATGGACAGGAAAACCCAGACTCAGGTGGAAGATCAAATACAATCTCCCTCACAACCACCTACAGAAGCCCACAACCAGGACAACCCCCATGCCACCAGACATACTAACCCAAAACATACATGCTATACCCAATGCCCCCACCCACCTCATTACAAACTCCATCTTTATAGCAACCACCCATAGTTCACCATCAGGTTTCCCACTTCCTCAACCCCAACGTACCTCTCAGACCACAGTTTTAGAAAAGAAACTTGCCGATGTCGCTCTTTATGCCCTCATCTATGTCGTTTATGTAGATTGTGAACAGCAGGGGGCCCAACACTGACCCCTGTGGAACACCGCTCGTGACGCTACCCCACTCTGATTTCTCCCCATTTATGCAAACTCTCTGCTGCCTATTTGTCAACCATGCCTCTATCCAGGAAAAAATTTCTCCTCCTATTCCATGTGCTTTAATTTTCCTCAATAGTCTCTGATGTGGGACCCTGTCAAAAGCCTTACTGAAGTCCATATACACAATATCATATTCATTACCATGATCTACCTCCTCAAATACCTTAGTGAAAAAAGTTAATAAATTCGTAAGGCAGGAACGCCCCTTTGTAAAACCATGCTGAGATTCGTTGATTAATTTATGCTTTTCAAGGTGGCTACGAACTGCCTCGGCAATTATTGATTCCATAAATTTTCCCACTATGGAGGTTAGGCTTATTGGTCTATAGTTCGAAGCTAAGGACCTGTCACCTGTTTTGAAAATAGGTATCACATTTGCCATTTTCCACTTATCTGGCACCATGCCAGTTTGTAGTGATATGTTGAAAAGATTAGCCAAAGGTGTGCTAAGCTCCTCTTTACATTCCTTTAGAACCCTTGCATACAGTTCATCAGGGCCTGGGGATTTGTTAGGTTTTAATTTATCTATTTGCCTAAGGACCATGTCACTTGTGACCCTAATAGTGCACAGTTTATTATCGTCCTGTTCTACATAATTTATCATTACTGGAATATCGCTGGTATCCTCCTGTGTAAAAACTGAGAGGAAGTATGTGTTAAAAATTCTACACATTTCCTTATCACTGTCAGTGAGCTGACCCGAGGAACTTTTGAGTGGGCCTATCTTGTCCCTGATCTTACTTCTGTATACCTGAAAGAATCCTTTTGGGTTAGTCTTCGATTCTCTTGCAACTTTAACCTCATAATCTCTTTTTGCTTTTCTAATTCCCTTTTTTATTTCTCTCTTTAACTGAATATATCGATTTCTTAATTGCCCCTCTCCTCTTTTGATTTGCCTATATATGCCTCTCTTTTGACCAATCAGATATTTTAATCTATTGTTCATCCATTTAGGATCATTACAGATGCAATCTTTCCACCTGGATATCAAATCCTGAGGAAAAATGGAGGGAGCAGAGGGGGAGGAGAATTTGCACTGCTCATTAAAAACCAGTGTGAAATTGAGAAAATGGAAGGAAGGAATGGAATGGGCGACAGTGACTACATAGTAGGAATACTCTTGTCTGGGGGCCATAAGGTGGTAATTGCTGTTATGTACAACCCGCCACAGAACTGCACGAGGCCAAGAGAAGAATACACAGTGAACAACAGAGCTATGGTAGACACACTAGCCGAGGTGGCCAGACGAGCCCACATGGGTACAGCAAAGTTACTAGTTAGGTGTGATTTCAATCACAAGGAGAGTGACTGGGAAAGCTTGGAGCCCCATGGGGGTTCCAAAACATGGAGAGCCAAGATGATGGATGTGGTACTGGAAAACCTCATACTTCAACATGTTAGACACTACAAGAAAGAGAGGTGAGGATGATCCAGCCAGACTGGACCTAGTATTCACCTTGATTAGTTTGGACATCGAGGAAATTATGTATAAAAGGCTCCTTGGAGCTAATGATTATGTGGTTCTGTGCTTTGAATATGTAGTTGAGCTACAAGTGGAGAGGGTAGCAGGAATAGGACGGGAGAAGCCAAACTACAGAAAGGGGGACTACACAGGCATGAGGAAAATCCTGCATGACGTTCAGTGGGAAAGAATTGGCAGGAAAACCAGTAAAAGAAATGATGGACTATGTGACAACAAAATACAAGGAGGCAGAGGAGAGGTTTGTTCCCAAGGGAAATAGAAATAATGGGAAGACCAGAACGAGTCCTTGGTTCACCCAAAAGTGTTGGGAAGAAAAAGAGATGCACCAAAGAGCCAGAAACGAATATGCACAGATAAGAAGGGAGGCTCAGCGACAATACGAAAATGACATAGCATCGAAAGTCAAATCTGACCCGAAGCTGTTGTATAGTTACATCAGGAGGATAACAACAGTCAAGGACCAGGTAATCAGGCTGAGGAAGAAAGGTGAGTTCACATGAAACAACCAAGTAGTATGTGAGGAGCTCAACATTAGATTTAAAGTGTTTACAGTGGAGACAGAAACGACTCCAGGAAGTCAGAATAGGGAGGTACACCAACAAGGGATACATCAACAACTGCTGGATGAAATACACTCAACCATGGAGGTGAAGAAGCTGCTATGTAAACTTGATACCTGAAAGGCAGTAGGACCAGACATCTCTCCATGGGTCTTTAGAGAGGGAGCAGAGATGCTGTGTGTGCCACTGACAAAAATCTTCAACACTTGAATTGAAACTGGGCAACTAACTGAGGTATGGAAGATGGAAATATAGTCCCAATTTTTAAGAAAGGAAACAAACACGAGGCATTAAACTACAGACCTGTTTCACTTATATGTATAGTATGCAGAGTCATGGAGAAGTATGTCTAGAGGAGAGTTGTGGCGCACCTAGAAAGACACAAGCTTATAAACGACAGCCAGCACAGATTCAGGGAAGGAAAATCCTGTGTCACAAACCTACTGCAGTTTTATGATAAGGAAACGGAAGTAAGACATGAGAGAGATGGGAGGAAAGACTGCATTTTCTTAGACTGCAAGAAGGCCTTCGACAAAGTTCCACACAAGAGGTTAATGCAAAAGCTAGAGGATCAGGCACACATAACAGGAAAGGCACTGCAATGGATCAGAGAATATCTGACAGGGAGGCAACAACGAGTAATTGTACATGACGAGGTTTCAGAGTGGGCGTCTGTGACGAGTGGGGTTCCATAGGGGTCAGTCCTGGGACCTGTGCTGTTTTTGGTATATGTGAATAACATTACGGAAGGGATAGATTCAGAAGTGTCCCTGTTTGCAGATGATGTGAAGTGAATGAGGAAAATTAAATCGGACGAGGATCAGGCAGGACTACAAAGAGACGCGAACAGGCAACAAGCCTGGTCCAGCATCAACCTCCTTGAATTTAACCCCGCCAAATGCAAAGCCATGAAGATCGGGGAAGGGCAAAGAAGACCGCGGACAGACTATAGTCTAGGTGGCCAAAGACTGCAAACCTCGATCAAGGAAAAAGATCTTGGGGTGAATAAAATACCGAGCACATCTCATGAGGCGCACATCAGCCAGATCACTGCTGCAGCATGTGGGCACCTGGCTAACCTAAGGATAACATTCCGATACCTCAGTAAGGACACCAGTTTGGAACCCACACCTGGTCAAGCACTTCAACAAATTGGAAATAAATGGTATAAAATACTGACATAATGGAAATATATAATGTGATCCTTTATTGACAACGTTTCGCCCAGACAGTGAGCTTTTTCAAGTCACAAACAGATCTACCTGGGGTGGAAGGTACGCGAGTATTTTTAGTCATGTTGAGAATGCTGCAGGTGATGATCTACCGAGTGGGGTTATAGTCTAAAATCTTGGGTAGCTTGGAAGGGAGATTGGATAAGTATGTGAGCAGACCTTCTGCAGTGTTCCTCCATTCCTATGTTCTTATGTGGGATAACGATGAAGAAGTTTCTTGGCAAGTGGTTCAGCTATGTTATAGAAGCCGTTGTTCTGGCTGAAGCTGTTGGATATAGAGATAAGCGATGATTCCAGGATTCTTCGGTATTGAGTGTTGTCTTCTCTGGCGATAAGTCTTTAGTTTCTGTAGTTGATTAAATGGTTGTGTGAATGGCGGTGTAGTTTCTTGATCGTCAGAATGGTTGTGTGAATGGCGTATAATTTGTGTTTACAAGGGATTATGTATACACACAGGCATTTCTTGGATCGTCAGACCTGCTTGCGTATTGGTGTTCTGAAATACGTGCTTGGAGGTCTCTTGATGTTTCGCCCACGTATAATTTGCTGCAGTCATTACAAGGGATTATGTATACCCCTGCAGAAGATGGAAGGTTGTCCTGTCTATTACTGGTAATGTCCTTGATGGTCGTGGTTGTGGAGGTAGATACCTAGAATGAAGTATTGGAAAAGATGTTGGAAACGTAAACGTGTTTGGCAATGGAGATGGTGCGGAGGACTACGTATCTCTTCTCTGCAGTGTCTTCCCTGGATGTGTTGAAGATGTTTAATGCCCGTCGTCTGCAGTCTGTGATGAAGTGACGAGGATAGTGAAGTTCGGAAAATACTTGTTCAATTATAGTGCATTCTTCCTCAAGGAACTCATTGCTGCAGATTCTGAGTGCGCACAGGAAAAAGCCTATAATTACACCACGTTTAGTCAAGCCATACCCCGGCCGGGATTGAACCCGCGGTCAGAGAGTCTCAAAACTCCAGACCGTTTGTTTGCAATCGTGTCATTACGATTTCGTGAGTCGAGTCACCACGTTTAGTTTTGGTGTCGTGGTGAGAGTAGAAGTGGAGAAGGTCGTTTTGGTTGGTGGGTTTTCGATAGACTTTAAAACGTAGTTCATGGTCAGCTTTGCAGAGAAGAACATCAAGGAAAGGTAGAGTGTTGTCGACTTCTTCTTCAAGTGTGAATTGGACTGAGGGCTCGACCTGGTTGAGCTTGTCTTGGAGAGCTTGAACGTTGAAGCGTCTGGGAGTTATGGGGAGAGTGTCGTCAACATAATGGAGCCAGGTGACAGACAAAGGAATAATGGTGGAAAAACGCTTGGCATCCAGATGTTCCATGTATAGGTTCGTCACGACGGCACTGAGTGGCGACCCCATGGGTAGTCCGAAAGTCTGCTGAAAGAGGTGATTTTCGAAAGAGAAACACATAAAGCCCTTGTTCTGAGGGACTTGGTTACGTTACGTAGACGACGTCCTCGTGTTAACTCCCAAACGTTTTGACGTTCGGAATCTTCAGGCAAGGCTCAACGCAGTTGAACTGGTGATCCAGTTTACACTAGAAGATGAGTCCAATGACAAGCTACCTTTTCTAGACGTCCTCATTCACAAACTAGATAACATCCTAAGATTTCAAGTTTACTGGAAACCTACAAATAATAATGAACTCACACACTTCTATTCGAGTCAAGATACTAAGACCAAAAGAGGCAACATCATCGGATTTTTCCTAGAGCATACCGAATTTGTAGTCCTGAGTTTCTTGAAGAGGAATGTACATACATTCACCAAACCACCACAGATTTACATTTTCCTTCCTTTTTCATCAAAGATTACAAGAAAAGAGCTCTTCAGATGCTTAATTCTCCACGCACCAACACCACTCTTAACAAAGTTATACTACCACTAGTATTACACCTCACTCTAGGCCTATACATTGTAGATGAATGGTTCAGAGAACCGACACGTTGATAAATAAGACACATGTGCAACTCTTGGGTATCTTTATTGAGGAAACATTTCGCCACACAGTGGCTTCATCAGTCCTTACAAAGGAGAATCTTGAAGAACAGGAGGAGAATGAGGTAATCATTCCCTCAACCTTGAGCTGATGGGGTCAGTCCATCAATCTTGAATAGAATACAGCATATGAGTGGAGAAGTAGCTTATATACCTTAGGCAGGAGAGGTGCAGCAGTCGTAGGTGGTGTCACATTTGTCCAATGTGGAAGTAGGTCGTGCCCAAGTGTTAGGCAAGCGAAGAATTCCCAAGTATTAAGATCCCAAGATCTTGTCAGACACTGCAACTTCTTGGGATCTTAATACTTGGGAATTCTTTGCTTGCCTAACCCTTGGGCACGACCTACTTCCACACTGAACAAATGTGACACCACCTACGACTGCTGCACCTCTCCTGCCTACGGTATATAAGCTACTTCTCTGCTCATATGCTGTATTCTATTAAAGATTGATGGACTGACCACATCGACTCAAGGATGAGGGACTGATTACCTAATTCACAAAAACTAATCTCTGGTCGAAGGAGACTCGATCCTACAAACCTTGGGACAAGGTATGCAGTGCTTTAACCACCATACCACACTCGACCAATACCTTGACATTCAACCAACGCTAGACATTTTGATCCAAGGCAGCCAGCATTCAGACAGGTGGTGTTAGCTATTTCATCTCACCCCTTGCATGCATCGACCGACAGGAGATTTTTACAATGGTTAGAGTTCGCAGAACAGGCGATGCATGCAGGTGATGAGATGAAATAGCTAACACCACCTGCCTAAATGCTGGCTGCCTTGGATCAAAACCCATTACATGGGCGAAATGTCGTCGGCAAAGAATTGCATTATTATTCATTTGTCTAGCACTAACAATCCATATCATAAAAATCTTTGAAAGGGATCTAAGAAGTAGGATTGCCAACTACCTAGATACCCATCAATTACACAACCCATGGCAACAAGGTTTTAAAATAGGTCTCTCCTACCTGTCCCAGCTATTGGACCACCATGACAAGGTCCTAGATGCTATAGAGGATAAACAAAATGCAGATGTAGTATACACAAACTTTGCAAAAGCCTTCGACATGTATGACCATGGTGTAATAGCACACAATATGCGTGTTAAAGGTATAACAGGAAAAGTTGGTAGATGGATGTATAACTTCCTGACAAATAGAACATAAAGAGCAATAGTAAACAGAGTAAAGTCCGAGGCAGCTACGGTGAAAAGCTCTGTTCCTCAAGGCTCCCATTCAATTCTTCATCCTCATATCCGAAATAGACAGAGATGTAAGCCAATGCTCTATGTCTTCCTTTGCGGATGACATACGAATTGCCGTGACAGTGTCCTATATCGAAGACACCGCAAAACTCCAAGTGGACATCAACCAAATCTTCAAATGGGCTACTCAAAACAATGTGAAGTTCAATGAAGAGTAATTTCAGCTACTCAGACATGGAAAACTTGAGGAAATTAAAACCGTATCAAGGTATACAACAAATTCTAACCATACTATAGAGCGAAATTGTAATGTGAAAGTCCTGGGAGTGATAATGTCAGAGGATCTCACCTTCAAAGATGACAACTATGTATCTACCACATCTGCTAGAAAAATGATAAGGGTGGATAACGAGAACATTCAACGCTAAGGACGCCAAACCCATAATGATTCTCTTCAAATCGCTTGTTCTCTCTTGGTTGAAATACAGCTGTACAATAACCCCCCCATCCTCAAGGCAGGCGAAATTGCTGACCTGAAGAGTGTACAAAGAACTTTCACGGCACACATAAGTACGATAAATTACCTAAATTACTGGGAACGGTTGAAGTCCCTAGATTTGTCGTCCCTGGAAAGCAGGCGAGAGAGATACATGATAATATACACTTGCAAAATATTAGAAAGATTAGTACCAAATCACTCCCTATTAAAGTATTAGACTCTGCAGGAGATGGAACATTTCCCCAATGAAAAGCAGGGGTGCCACGATTACACTGAGAGACAACAAAATAAGTGTCAGGGGCCCAAGACTGTTCAACTGCCTCCCAGCATACATAAGGGGGATTACCAATAGATACCTGGCTGTCTTCAAGAAAGCACTGGACAGGCACCTAAGTCAATACCTGACCAGCCGGGCTGTGGTTCGTACGTCAGTGTGCATGCGGCCAGCAGTAACAGCCTAGTTGATCAGACCTTGATCCACCACGAGGCCTGGTCTTAGGCTGAGCCGAGAGGTAGTTGACCCGCGAAACCCTCGCCAGGTATACTTTAGGTCTCCAGGTGTAGTTGCAACGTGTTTCCGAATTAGGAGACAAATTGTTTTTGTCAAATAGCAATTAGGTTCGTGGTCGCCTTCTTTAAGCAGCCTTCTTTAAGCAGCCTTCTTTAAGCGGTTCTGGGAAACCATTCTGTCAGATGAATGAAAGACTCGCTTATGCGTACGGCATAAAGTAACACTTGGTTGAGCTAAAAGTACAGACTATTTTGGTAAAGTTTTCTATCTCTCAGACAGACCGTCGTCAGATCCCTGAGACACTCGCTCTAACTCGCCTAAAAGAACCACTTTTAACTAACAATGACTTTTTGACGGCCACTAACTTATTGTACATGCTTTGAATTTAATTATGACTTTACACTGCCCCTCACCTACACTAACGCCTACCCTTTCATACCCCCAGTCCCTACCCTCTCGTACTCCACGCCTATCATACTCCACCCCTCTAATGCCCCTACTTTTCATATTCCACCCCTCTCATACCCCTCCACTCTCATACCCCTCCACTCTCATACCCCACCACTCTCTTTCATACTCGTTTCCTTGTTGGACCAATATCGGATCAGGGCATATGTTTTTAATATAATTTATGTAATTCGGGATGATTGTTTTCATTGATTAATTGTATGTTACTCTCGCTGTCCTCTATAATTCTATCATGTTTTACCACAATATTTGTGGAGAAATCCTTTAATAAAAATGTTTTAGCCACTAGTGACTTCCTGAGTCATCATAATATTAACATGAATAGAAAGTACATCATTATTAACAATGACTGTTAATGTCATTATTATTAATACTATTAAAGGAGACTTTTCGTCACTCGAGGCGAGATGTTCCTTTTCTTAAACGTTCTGAACTGCGCATAAGTGTCTTTCTCCACATCTTGTCTGTATATCATCATTTACTTATGGTTAAACTCCTTGATGTCTCAGACTCCAGCATTACAGTGAATCCTACCTTTGATTCTTAACATCTCTTCTTCTACAACATTGTGTATTCATTGTTTCTAGTTTTCAGTAACAAGAATGTTTTTTGCGAATTTTCAGCACTTGTCTTTTCCTGACTTTCTTTTTTCCAGTTGAGTGACTGCTGCATTGTGATGACTGCAACGTCCTTAATCTTACTGACATTGTGATGACTGCAACACTTTAATCTTACTGGCGTTGTGATGATTGCAACGTCCTTAATCTTACTGACATTGTGATGACTGCAACACTTTAATCTTACTGGCGTTGTGATGACTGCAACGTCCTTAATCTTACTGACATTGTGATGACTGCAACACTTTAATCTTACTGGCGTTGTGATGACTGCAACGTCCTTAATCTTACTGAAATTGTGATGACTGCAACACTTTAATCTTACTTGCGTTGTGATGATTGCAACGTCCTTAATCTTACTGACATTGTGATGACTGCAACACTTTAATCTTACTGGCGTTGTGATGACTGCAACGTCCTTAATCTTACTGACATTGTGATGACTGCAACACTTTAATCTTACTGGCGTTGTGATGACTGCAACGTCCTTAATCTTACTGACATTGTGATGACTGCAACACTTTAATCTTACTGGCGTTGTGATGACTGCAACAACCTTAATCTTACTGACATTGTGATGACTGCAACACTTTAAGGCCAGTGAGAATTCCTTAATTTTACACTCCCTTTCCATGGATCGGTCCAGACTGTCTCCAGTCCCTGCGGGTTGATCGCTTTCCCAGATAAAAATAAAATAAATGAACTTGTCTCAGCCACCCTGCTGACACGCTAATAATTTTAAGAAAAAAACTTCCAATGTTGTGACTTCTTGATGACAATTACGACCTTTTGATCCTACAGTCCTTTGTTAGATAAACCTAACTACCTCCCATTCCAAGAAACGTTTATGACCCCCACAAGTTAAATACTTTCCAATGATTATAACAATCCAAATTTCATAGATTACCCAGGTACTTAAAAGAGTATTGACTGTTTTCAACCTCACCCAAGAAGTTTCTCATATGGAAAACATTCTTCCCTTGCAGGTTATGGCTTATTATTCTCAAGAGTTAAATCTGCGTCCGATTCCCTAGATCAGCCCTGATTATCTTTCTTTCCAAAAACCTTAAACCTTTAACCTTCACGGGTTTAGTGTTTCTGTACTAAAATAGAAGCAAGAGCAATATTTGTTTTACCTGTTAATTTCATGTGAAAAAAACGTAAAATATTTCCATATTTCTTGCACAAGATGAACATAGTATAGAACAAAGTAAACAGTTGCCTGCACATCAGCGACGAGGAAAATTAATTTATATTTAAGAAAGTTTTGTCTGGAATTCTTCGTATTAACTGAATAAAGAACTTGAAATAATTGTCACTTTAATTTGATCTGCATATTATTGAAATGAGGTTCATAGCCTACTAACTCACCTGAAAACCAACAATGTTTTTCACAGCCTAATTATATCTATTGACAGTATAAAAAGTACTACCTTATAAAAACACCTACCTTACAGTCAACAATGTACATCATACACTACTCAGACCTACCTTACAGTCAACAATGTACATCATACACTACTCAGACCTACCTTACAGTCAACAATGTACATCATACACTACTCAGACCTACCTTACAGTCAACAATGTACATCATACACTACTCAGACCTACCTTACAGTCAACAATGTACTTCAGACACTACTCAGACCTACCTTACAGTCAACAATGTACTTCAGACACTACTCAGACCTACCTTACAGTCAACAATATACTTCATACACTACTCAGACCTACCTTACAGTCAACAATGTACATCATACACTACTCAGACCTACCTTACAGTCAACAATGTACATCATACACTACTCAGACCTACCTTACAGTCAACAATGTACATCATACACTACTCAGACCTACCTTACAGTCAACAATGTACTTCATACACTACTCAGACCTACCTTACAGTCAACAATGTACTTCATACACTACTCAGACCTACCTTACAGTCAACAATGTACATCATACACTACTCAGACCTACCTTACAGTCAACAATGTACATCATACACTACTCAGACCTACCTTACAGTCAACCTATACATTACTCATACCTACCTTACAGTCAACAATGTACTTCATACACTACTCAGACCTACCTTACAGTCAACAATGTACTTCATTCACTGCTCAGACCTACCTTACAGTCAACAATGTACTTCATACACTACTCAGACCTACCTTACAGTCAACAATGTACATCATACATTACTCATACCTACCTTACAGTCAACAATGTACATCATACACTACTCAGACCAACCTTACAGTCAACAATGTACATCATACATTACTCAGACCTACCTTACAGTCAACAATGTACTTCATACACTACTCAGACCTACCTTACAGTCAACAATGTACTTCATACACTACTCAGACCTACCTTACAGTCAACAATATACATCATACACTACTCAGACCTACCTTACAGTCAACAATGTACATCATACACTACTCAGACCAACCTTACAGTCAACAATGTACTTCATACACTACTCAGACCTACCTTACAGTCAACAATGTACTTCATACACTACTCAGACCTACCTTACAGTCAACAATGTACTTCATACACTACTCAGACCTACCTTACAGTCAACAATGTACTTCATACACTACTCAGACCTACCTTACAGTCAACAATGTACATCATACACTACTCAGACCTACCTTACAGTCAACAATGTACATCATACACTACTCAGACCTACCTTACAGTCAACAATGTACTTCATACACTACTCAGACCTACCTTACAGTCAACAATGTACTTCATACACTACTCAGACCTACCTTACAGTCAACAATGTACTTCATACACTACTCAGACCTACCTTACAGTCAACAATGTACTTCATACACTACTCAGACCTACCTTACAGTCAACAATGTACTTCATACACTACTCAGACCTACCTTACAGTCAACAATGTACTTCATACACTACTCAGACCTACCTTACAGTCAACAATGTACTTCATACACTACTCAGACCTACCTTACAGTCAACAATGTACTTCATACACTACTCAGACCTACCTTACAGTCAACAATGTACATCATACACTACTCAGACCTACCTTACAGTCAACAATGTACATCATACACTACTCAGACCTACCTTACAGTCAACAATGTACTTCATACACTACTCAGACCTACCTTACAGTCAACAATGTACTTCATACACTACTCAGACCTACCTTACAGTCAACAATGTACTTCATACACTACTCAGACCTACCTTACAGTCAACAATGTACTTCATACACTACTCAGACCTACCTTACAGTCAACAATGTACTTCATACACTACTCAGACCTACCTTACAGTCAACAATGTACTTCATACACTACTCAGACCTACCTTACAGTCAACAATGTACTTCATACACTACTCAGACCTACCTTACAGTCAACAATGTACTTCATACACTACTCAGACCTACCTTACAGTCAACAATGTACTTCATACACTACTCAGACCTACCTTACAGTCAACAATGTACTTCATACACTACTCAGACCTACCTTACAGTCAACAATGTACTTCATACACTACTCAGACCTACCTTACAGTCAACAATGTACTTCATACACTACTCAGACCTACCTTACAGTCAACAATGTACTTCATACACTACTCAGACCTACCTTACAGTCAACAATGTACTTCATACACTACTCAGACCTACCTTACAGTCAACAATGTACTTCATACACTACTCAGACCTACCTTACAGTCAACAATGTACTTCATACACTACTCAGACCTACCTTACAGTCAACAATGTACTTCATACACTACTCAGACCTACCTTACAGTCAACAATGTACTTCATACACTACTCAGACCTACCTTACAGTCAACAATATACTTCATACACTACTCAGACCTTTTTCACAGTCAACAATGTACTTCATACACTACTCAGACATACCTTACAGTCAACAATGTACATCATACACTACTCAGACCTACCTTACAGTCAACAATGTACTTCATACACTACTCAGACCTACCTTACAGTCAACAATGTACATCATACACTACTCAGACCTACCTTACAGTCAACAATGTACTTCATACACTACTCAGACCTACCTTACAGTCAACAATGTACTTCATACACTACTCAGACCTACCTTACAGTCAACAATGTACATCATACACTACTCAGACCTACCTTGCAGTCAACAATGTACATCATACACTACTCAGACCTACCTTACAGTCAACAATGTACATCATACACTACTCAGACCTACCTTGCAGTCAACAATGTACATCATACACTACTCAGACCTCCCTTACAGCCAACAGTGTACTTCATGCACTACTCAGTCGTACCTTACATTCAACAATGTACATCATACACTACTCAGACCTACCTTACAGTCAACAATGTACATCATACACTACTCAGGCCTACCTTACAGTCAATAATGTACTTCATACACTACTCAGACCTACCTTACAGTCAACAATGTACTTCATACACTACTCAGACCTACCTTACAGTCAACAATGTACTTCATACACTACTCAGACCTACCTTACAGTCAACAATGTACTTCATACACTACTCAGACCTACCTTACAGTCAACAATGTACTTCATACACTACTCAGACCTACCTTACAGTCAACAATGTACATCATACACTACTCAGACCTACCTTACAGTCAACAATGTACATCATACACTACTCAGACCTACCTTACAGTCAACAATGTACATCATACACTACTCAGACCTACCTTACAGTCAACACAGTCAACAATGTACTTCATACACTACTCAGACCTACCTTACAGTCAACAATGTACATCATGCACTACTCAGACCTACCTTACAGTCAACATATACTCAGTACCTTACAGTCATACACTACTCAGACCTACCTTACAGTCAACAATGTACATCATACACTACTCAGACCTACCTTACAGTCAACAATGTACTTCATACACTACTCAGACCTACCTTACAGTCAACAATGTACTTCATACACTACTCAGACCTACCTTACAGTCAACAATGACCTACCTTCATACAATGTACTACTCAGACCTACCTTACAGTCAACAATGTACTTCATACACTACTCAGACCTACCTTACAGTCAACAATGTACTTCATACACTACTCAGACCTACCTTACAGCCAACAATGTACTTCATACACTACTCAGACCTACCTTACATTCAACAATGTACTTCATACACTACTCAGACCTACCTTACAGTCAACAATGTACTTCATACACTACTCAGACCTACCTTACAGTCAACAATGTACATCATACACTACTCAGACCTACCTTACAGTCAACAATGTACTTCATACACTACTCAGACCTACCTTACAGTCAACAATGTACATCATACACTACTCAGACCTACCTTACAGTCAACAATGTACTTCATACACTACTCAGACCTACGATACAGTCAACAATGTACTTCACCTCAGACCTACCTTACACTACAGACCTACAACAATGTACTTCATACACTACTCAGACCTACCTTACATTCAACAATGTACTTCATACACTACTCAGACCTACCTTACAGTCAACAATGTACATCATACACTACTCAGACCTACCTTACAGTCAACAATGTACTTCATACACTACTCAGACCTACCTTACAGTCAACAATGTACTTCATACACTACTCAGACCTACCTTACAGTCAACACACTACTCAGACCTACCTTACAGTCAACAATGTACATACACTACTCAGACCTACCTTACAGTCAACAATGTACTTCATACACTACTCAGACCTACCTTACAGTCAACAATGTACTTCATACACTACTCAGACCTACCTTACAGTCAACAATGTACTTCATACACTACTCAGACCTACCTTACAGTCAACAATGTACTTCATACACTACTCAGACCTACCTTACAGTCAACAATGTACATCATACACTACTCAGACCTACCTTGCAGTCAACAATGTACATCATACACTACTCAGACCTACCTTACAGCCAACAGTGTACTTCATACACTACTCAGACCTACCTTACATTCAACAATGTACATCATACACTACTCAGACCTACCTTACAGTCAACAATATACATCATACACTACTCAGACCTACCTTACTGTCAGCAATGTACTTCATACACTACTCAGACCTACCTTACAGTCAACAATGTACTTCATACACTACTCAGACCTACCTTACAGTCAACAATGTACTTCATACACTACTCAGACCTACCTTACTTCATACACTACTCAGACCTACCTTACAGTCAACAATGTACATCATACACTACTCAGACCTACCTTACAGTCAACAATGTACATCATACACTACTCAGACCTACCTTACAGTCAACAATGTACATCATACACTACTCAGACCTACCTTACAGTCAACAATGTACTTCATACACTACTCAGACCTACCTTACAGTCAACAATGTACTTCATACACTACTCAGACCTACCTTACAGTCAACAATGTACTTCATACACTACTCAGACCTACCTTACAGTCAACAATGTACTTCATACACTACTCAGACCTACCTTACAGTCAACAATGTACTTCATACACTACTCAGACCTACCTTACAGTCAACAATGTACTTCATACACTACTCAGACCTACCTTACAGTCAACAATGTACTTCATACACTACTCAGACCTACCTTACAGTCAACAATGTACTTCATACACTACTCAGACCTACCTTACAGTCAACAATGTACTTCATACACTACTCAGACCTACCTTACAGTCAACAATGTACATCATACACTACTCAGACCTACCTTACAGTCAACAATGTACTTCATACACTACTCAGACCTACCTTACAGTCAACAATGTACTTCATACACTACTCAGACCTACCTTACAGTCAACAATGTACATCATACACTACTCAGACCTACCTTACAGTCAACAATGTACTTCATACACTACTCAGACCTACCTTACAGTCAACAATGTACTTCATACACTACTCAGACCTACCTTACAGTCAACAATGTACTTCATACACTACTCAGACCTACCTTACAGTCAACAATGTACATCATACACTACTCAGACCTACCTTACAGTCAACAATGTACTTCATACACTACTCAGACCTACCTTACATTCAACAATGTACATCATACACTACTCAGACCTACCTTACAGTCAATAATGTACTTCATACACTACTCAGACCTACCTTACAGTCAACAATGTACATCATACACTACTCAGACCTACCTTACAGTCAACAATGTACTTCATACACTACTCAGACCTACCTTACAGTCAACAATGTACTTCATACACTACTCAGACCTACCTTACAGTCAACAATGTACATCATACACTACTCAGACCTACCTTACAGTCAACAATGTACTTCATACACTACTCAGACCTACCTTACAGTCAACAATGTACTTCATACACTACTCAGACCTACCTTACAGTCAACAATGTACTTCATACACTACTCAGACCTACCTTACAGTCAACAATGTACTTCATACACTACTCAGACCTACCTTACAGTCAACAATGTACTTCATACACTACTCAGACCTACCTTACAGTCAACAATGTACTTCATACACTACTCAGACCTACCTTACAGTACAACACTATCAGACCTACCTTACAGTCATACACTACTCAGACCTACCTTACAGTCAACAATGTACTTCATACACTGCTCAGACCTACCTTACAGTTAACAATGTACTTCATACACTACTCAGACCTACCTTACAGTCAACAATGTACTTCATACACTACTCAGACCTACCTTACAGTCACCAATCATCATACACAACAATACTCAGACCTACCTTACAGTCATACACTACTCAGACCTACCTTACAGTCAACAATGTACTTCATACACTACTCAGACCTACCTTACAGTCAACAATGTACTTCATACACTACTCAGACCTACCTTACAGTCAACAATGTACATCATACACTACTCAGACCTACCTTACAGTCAACAATGTACTTCATACACTACTCAGACCTACCTTACAGTCAACAATGTACTTCATACACTACTCAGACCTACCTTACAGTCAACAATGTACATCATACACTACTCAGACCTACCTTACAGTCAACAATGTACATCATACACTACTCAGACCTACCTTACAGTCAACAATGTACTTAGATACACTACCTTACAGTCAGACACTACTCAGACCTACCTTACAGTCAACTACACTACTCACCTACCTTACAGTCAACAATGTACTTCATACACTACTCAGACCTACCTTACAGTCAACAATGTACTTCATACACTACTCAGACCTACCTTACAGTCAACAATGTACTTCATACACTACTCAGACCTACCTTACAGTCAACAATGTACTTCATACACTACTCAGACCTACCTTACAGTCAACAATGTACTTTATACACTACACTACTCAGACCTACCTTACAGTCAACAATGTACATCATACACTACTCAGACCTACCTTACAGTCAACAATGTACTTCATACACTACTCAGACCTACCTTACAGTCAACAATGTACTTCATACACTACTCAGACCTACCTTACAGTCAACAATGTACTTCATACACTACTCAGACCTACCTTACAGTCAACAATGTACATCATACACTACTCAGACCTACCTTACAGTCAACAATGTACATCATACACTACTCAGACCTACCTTACAGTCAACAATGTACTTCATACACTACTCAGACCTACCTTACAGTCAACAATGTACTTCATACACTACAGACCTACATACACTACTACATACACTACTCAGACCTACCTTACAGTCAACAATGTACATCATACACTACTCAGACCTACCTTACAGTCAACAATGTACATCATACACTACTCAGACCTACCTTACAGTCAACAATGTACTTCATACACTACTCAGACCTACCTTACAGTCAACAATGTACATCATACTCAGACCTACCTTACAGTACACTACTCAGACCTACTACCTTACACCTACCATACAGTCAACAATGTACTTCATACACTACTCAGACCTACCTTACAGTCAACAATGTACTTCATACACTACTCAGACCTACCTTACAGTCAACAATGTACTTCATACACTACTCAGACCTACCTTACAGTCAACAATGTACTTCATACACTACTCAGACCTACCTTACAGTCAACAATGTACTTCATACACTACTCAGACCTACCTTACAGTCAACAATGTACTTCATACACTACTCAGACCTACCTTACAGTCAACAATGTACTTCATACACTACTCAGACCTACCTTACAGTCAACACTACTCAGACCTATGTACATTCATGCACTACTCAGACCTACCTTACAGTCAACAATGTACTTCATACACTACTCAGACCTACCTTACAGTCAACAATGTACTTCATACACTACTGAGACCTACCTTACAGTCAACAATGTACTTCGTACACTACTCAGACCTACCTTACGGTCAACAATGTACTTCATACACTACTCAGACCTACCTTACATTCAACAATGCACTTCATACACTACTCAGACCTACCTTACAGTCAACAATGTACATCATACACCACTCAGACCTACCTTACTGTCAACAATATACATCATACACTACTCAGACCTACCTTACAGTCAACACTACTCAGACCTACCTTACAACAATGTACATCATACACTACTCAGACCTACCTTACAGTCAATGTACATATACACTACTCAGACCTACCTTACAGTCAACAATGTACATCATACACTACTCAGACCTACCTTACAGTCAACAATGTACATCATACACTACTCAGACCTACCTTACAGTCAACAATGTACTTCATACACTACTCAGACCTACCTTACAGTCAACAATGTACTTCATACACTACTCAGACCTACCTTACAGTCAACAATGTACTTCATACACTACTCAGACCTACCTTACAGTCAACAATGTACTTCATACACTACTCAGACCTACCTTACAGTCAACAATGTACTTCATACACTACTCAGACCTACCTTACAGTCAACAATGTACTTCATACACTACTCAGACCTACCTTACAGTCAACAATGTACTTCATACACTACTCAGACCTACCTTACAGTCAACAATGTACTTCATACACTACTCAGACCTACCTTACAGTCAACAATGTACTTCATACACTACTCAGACCTACCTTACAGTCAACAATGTACTTCATACATACACTACTACTCAGACCTACCTTACAGTCAACAATGTACTTCATACACTACTCAGACCTACCTTACAGTCAACAATGTACTTCATACACTACTCAGACCTACCTTACAGTCAACAATGTACTTCATACACTACTCAGACCTACCTTACAGTCAACAATGTACTTCATACACTACTCAGACCTACCTTACAGTCAACAATGTACTTCATACACTACTCAGACCTACCTTACAGTCAACAATGTACATCATACACTACTCAGACCTACCTTACAGTCAACAATGTACTTCATACACTACTCAGACCTACCTTACAGTCAACAATGTACATCATACACTACTCAGACCTACCTTACAGTCAACAATATACGTCATGCACTACTCAGACCTACCTTACAGTCATACACTACTCAGACCTACCTTACAGTCAACAATGTACTTCATACACTACTCAGACCTACCTTACAGTCAACAATGTACTTCATACACTACTCAGACCTACCTTACAGTCAACAATGTACTTCATACACTACTCAGACCTACCTTACAGTCAACAATGTACATCATACACTACTCAGACCTACCTTACAGTCAACAACACTACTCAGACCTACCTTACATTCAACAATGTACTACTCAGACCTACAGACCTACCTTACAGTCAACAATGTACTTCATACACTACTCAGACCTACCTTACATTCAACAATGTACTTCATACACTACTCAGACCTACCTTACATTCAACAATGTACATCATACACTACTCAGACCTACCTTACAGTCAACAATGTCAACAATGTACCTTACAGTCATACACTACTCAGACCTACCTTACAGTCAACAATGTACTTCATACACTACTCAGACCTACCTTACAGTCAACAATGTACTTCATACACTACTCAGACCTACCTTACAGTCAACAATGTACTTCATACACTACTCAGACCTACCTTACAGTCAACAATGTACTTCATACACTACTCAGACCTACCTTACAGTCAACAATGTACTTCATACACTACTCAGACCTACCTTACAGTCAACAATGTACTTCATACACTACTCAGACCTACCTTACAGTCAACAATGTACTTCATACACTACTCAGACCTACCTTACAGTCAACAATGTACTTCATACACTACTCAGACCTACCTTACAGACCTACCTTACAGTCAACAATGTACAATCAACAATGTACATCATACACTACTCAGACCAACCTTACAGTCAACAATGTACATCATACATTACTCAGACCTACCTTACAGTCAACAATGTACTTCATACACTACTCATACCTACCTTACAGTCAACAATACTCAGACCTACCTACTTCATCAGACCTACCTTACAGTCAACAATGTACTTCATGCACTACTGAGACCTACCTTACAGTCAACAATGTACTTCATACACTCATACACTACTCAGACCTACCTTACAGTCAACAATGTACTTCATACACTACTCAGACCTACCTTACAGTCAACAATGTACTTCATACACTACTCAGACCTACCTTACAGTCAACAATGTACATCATACACTACTCAGACCTACCTTACAGTCAACAATGTACATCATACACTACTCAGACCTACCTTACAGTCAACAATGTACTTCATACACTACTCAGACCTACCTTACAGTCAACAATGTACTTCATACACTACTCAGACCTACCTTACAGTCAACAATGTACATCATACACTACTCAGACCTACCTTACAGTCAACAATGTACATCATACACTACTCAGACCTACCTTACAGTCAACAATGTACATCATACACTACTCAGACCTATACACTACTACACCTTACAGTCAACAATGTCAACACTACTCAGACCTACAGTCAACAATGTACTATACACTACTCAGACCTACCTTACAGTCAACAATGTACATCATACACTACTCAGACCTACCTTACAGTCAACAATGTACTTCATACACTACTCAGACCTACCTTACAGTCAACAATGTACTTCATACACTACTCAGACCTACCTTACAGTCAACAATGTACATCATACACTACTCAGACCTACCTTACAGTCAACAATGTACATCATACACTACTCAGACCTACCTTACAGTCAACAATGTACTTCATACACTACTCAGACCTACCTTACAGTCAACAATGTACTTCATACACTACTCAGACCTACCTTACAGTCAACAATGTACTTCATACACTACTCAGACCTACCTTACAGTCAACAATGTACTTCATACACTACTCAGACCTACCTTACAGTCAACAATGTACATCATACACTACTCAGACCTACCTTACAGTCAACAATGTACTTCATACACTACTCAGACCTACCTTACAGTCAACAATGTACTTCATACACTACTCAGACCTACCTTACAGTCAACAATGTACATCATACACTACTCAGACCTACCTTACAGTCAACAATGTACATCATACACTACTCAGACCTACCTTACAGTCAACAATGTACTTCATACACTACTCAGACCTACCTTACAGTCAACAATGTACTTCATACACTACTCAGACCTACCTTACAGTCAACAATGTACATTCATACACTACTCAGACCTACCTTACAGTCAACAATGTACTTCATACACTACTCAGACCTACCTTACAGTCAACAATGTACTTACATACACTACTCAGACCTACCTTACAGTCAACAATGTACATCATACACTACTCAGACCTACCTTACAGTCAACAATGTACTTCATACACTACTCAGACCTACCTTACAGTCAACAACAATACACTACTCAGACCTACTTACATACACTACTCAGACCTACCTTACAGTCAACAATGTACATCATACACTACTCAGACCTACCTTACAGTCAACAATGTACTTCATACACTACTCAGACCTACCTTACAGTCAACAATGTACTTCATACACTACTCAGACCTACCTTACAGTCAACAATGTACAATTCATACACTACTCAGACCTACCTTACAGTCAACAATGTACATCATACACTACTCAGACCTACCTTACAGTCAACAATGTACTTCATACACTACTCAGACCTACCTTACAGTCAACAATGTACTTCATACACTACTCAGACCTACCTTACAGTCAACAATTTACATCATACACTAGACTACCTTACAGTCAACAATGTACTATACACTACTAGACCTACCTTACAGTCAACAATGTACTTCATACACTACTCAGACCTACCTTACAGTCAACAATGTACTTCATACACTACTCAGACCTACCTTACAGTCAACAATGTACTTCATACACTACTCAGACCTACCTTACAGTCAACAATGTACTTCATACACTACTCAGACCTACCTTACAGTCAACAATGTACTTCATACACTACTCAGACCTACCTTACAGTCAACAATGTACTTCATACACTACTCAGACCTACCTTACAGTCAACAATGTTCTTCATACACTACTCAGACCTACCTTACAGTCAACAATGTACTTCATACACTACTCAGACCTACCTTACAGTCAACAATGTACATCATACACTACTCAGACCTACCTTACAGTCAACAATGTACATCATACACTACTCAGACCTACCTTACAGTCAACAATGTACATCATACACTACTCAGACCTACCTTACAGTCAACAATGTACTTCATACACTACTCAGACCTACCTTACAGTCAACAATGTACTTCATACACTACTCAGACCTACCTTACAGTCAACAATGTACTTCATACACTACTCAGACCTACCTTACAGTCAACAATGTACATCATACACTACTCAGACCTACCTTACAGTCAACAATGTACATCATACACTACTCAGACCTACCTTACAGTCAACAATGTACATCATACACTACTCAGACCTACCTTACAGTCAACAATGTACTTCATACACTACTCAGACCTACCTTACAGTCAACAATGTACTTCATACACTACTCAGACCTACCTTACAGTCAACAATGTACAATGTACTTCATACACTACTCAGACCTACCTTACAGTCAACAATGTACTTCATACACTACTCAGACCTACCTTACAGTCAACAATGTACTTCATACACTACTCAGACCTACCTTACAGTCAACAATGTACTTCATACACTACTCAGACCTACCTTACAGTCAACAATGTACTTCATACACTACTCAGACCTACCTTACAGTCAACAATGTACTTCATACACTACTCAGACCTACCTTACAGTCAACAATGTACTTCATACACTACTCAGACCTACCTTACAGTCAACAATGTACTTCATACACTACTCAGACCTACCTTACAGTCAACAATGTACTTCATACACTACTCAGAACCTACTACCTTACAGTCAACAATGTACACATACACTACTCAGACCTACCTACTTACCTTACAGTCAACAATGTACTTCATACACTACTCAGACCTACCTTACAGTCAACAATGTACCTTACAGTCATGCACTACTCAGACCTACCTTACAGTCAACAATGTACATCATACACTACTCAGACCTACCTTACAGTCAACAATGTACTTCATACACTACTCAGACCTACCTTACAGTCAACAATGTACTTCATACACTACTCAGACCTACCTTACAGTCAACAATGTACATCATACACTACTCAGACCTACCTTACAGTCAACAATGTACATCATACACTACTCAGACCTACCTTACAGTCAACAATGTACATCATACACTACTCAGACCTACCTTACAGTCAACAATGTACATCATACACTACTCAGACCTACCTTACAGTCAACAATGTACTTCATACACTACTCAGACCTACCTTACAGTCAACAATGTACATCATACACTACTCAGACCTACCTTACAGTCAACAATGTACATCATACACTACTCAGACCTACCTTACAGTCAACAATGTACATCATACACTACTCAGACCTACCTTACAGTACATCATACACTACTCAGACCTACCTTACAGTCAACAATGTACTTCATACACTACTCAGACCTACCTTACAGTCAACAATGTACATCATACACTACTCAGACCTACCTTACAGTCAACAATGTACTTCATACACTACTCAGACCTACCTTACAGTCAACAATGTACTTCATACACTACTCAGACCTACCTTACAGTCAACAATGTACTTCATACACTACTCAGACCTACCTTACAGTCAACAATGTACATCATACACTACTCAGACCTACCTTACATTCACTACTCAGACCTCAACAATGTACTTCATACACTACTCAGACCTACCTTACAGTCAACAATGTACTTCATACACTACTCAGACCTACCTTACAGTCAACAATGTACATCATACACTACTCAGACCTACCTTACAGTCAACAATGTACATCATACACTACTCAGACCTACCTTACAGTCAACAATGTACATCATACACTACTCAGACCTACCTTACAGTCAACAATGTACATCATACACTACTCAGACCTACCTTACAGTCAACAATGTACTTCATACACTACTCAGACCTACCTTACAGTCAACAATGTACATCATACACTACTCAGACCTACCTTACAGTCAACAATGTACATCATACACTACTCAGACCTACCTTACAGTCAACAATGTACATCATACACTACTCAGACCTACCTTACAGTCAACAATGTACATCATACACTACTCAGACCTACCTTACAGTCAACAATATACATCATACACTACTCAGACCTACCTTACAGTCAACAATGTACTTCATACACTACTCAGACCTACCATACAGTCAACAATGTACATCATACTCTACTCAGACCTACCTTACAGTCAACAATGTACATCATACTCTACTCAGACCTACCTTACAGTCAACATAATATTTGCCAGTAACATTGTTCACTTCTTCAGACACTGCCAGGTAAATACTTGTCTGGGCTCCAAGTTTCTCGTCCTGAAAAATATCGAGTCATGAATAACTAAATAATTGCTCATTTATAAGTATATTACTGAGTGAAGCTCTTTAAGTGAGGTGTTTTGTTGCCGTAGAGGTGTTATTGATCCAGTAATAAGAGCTATTCTCTCCATCCTCAGATCAAACTTCATTACCTTAAATTCCCGCGAGGTGCATGAACCCTACGGGTTTAGATCTTCCTGCTAAATATAATAATTATTTGCTATTTAAGCATCAAAAGTGTGGCAGTAAAAATATGTGAACCAACATGGGATGCATTTCATGACCCGAAAAATAGCTGACAAATCATTACTTTTCTACATTATCAATAATTGTAAAAATCATGCTTCTATAATTTTACTTTCAGCGTCAACATTTATAATCATAATTAATAAATATTATTTGAAGATACTTACTTTTCCCATAAGCCTAACAAGTAAGTCCAATATAGCTTCGATAAGCTTAGTTTCACCTTTCCACAGGAACTCTGTGTACACCACACCTGGGTGGACGCTGTTAGCCGTCACATCTGCAGATAAAAAAAATAAAATATTTAGCATTTCCTTTCTTTTTTTATTAATTATGTATCATTATAAATAATTTTAAGGAGATAAGCCATTAAAGGAAAGTCCTGCTTGCTGATGTGGTGTTCTTGATAGTAGGAATGGAACCTGACCTCTCCTGCCTACCATTCCCAAGGTGCTGTTTCACCCATATGGGTTTAACGATTCCCCTTCTTAGTAGTAATAATTTTAAAGTATAAAATGTATTTAGAGAGATATTGAACCATGCAAGTTAGAACATATTTAGAACACCAATATTAATAATGAACGAACCTGTTCTCCTCAGCTTCTCTGACAGTTCTTTGGTAAACAAGATGTTTGCTAGTTTGCTGCGACCGTAAACGACAAAGCTATTAGGGAACGGATTCTTCTCGTAGTTCAGGTCATCTACATTAAGTAATGAACCCATGTGATGTGCTCCAGAAGACACATTGACCACTCGACTTGGAGCACTTGTCTTCAACAGCCCTAGAGAAATAAGAGTATTATACTTAATTCTGTGGTCAAATTAAGTCATTATCTTTATTTTTATATTCAAATCTGGTTTAGAAAGACACGTAAGCAAACACTATGACATATTTATTAGAAAACGTTTCGGTCCTGGTACCTTGATCACTTCTAACATGTTAGAAGTGATCAAGGTCCCAGGACCGAAACGTTTTCTAATAAATATGTCATAGTGTTTGCTTACGTGTCTTTCTAAACCAACTTGTCGGTATTTATTACCAAGGTTTATACCATATTCAAATCTGTAAGTGTAATATATTTCATACTATTTTAGTGATTTAAATAAAGGAATATTTAAATTTCACCGTCTCAGTGAAGTTGTTCGTCGTACATAAGTGGGTGGTATACCTGGAGTGTTATTGAGTGGTATACCTGGAGTGTTATTGGGTGGTATACCTGGAGAATTGATATGTGGTATACGTATAGTTTTGGCGGGTGGTATACGTCGGATGTTGGTGGGTGGTATACCTGGAGTGTTGATGGGTGGTATACCTGGAGTGTTATTGGGTGGTATACCTGGAGTGTTATTAGATGTTATGCCTGGAGTGTTATTAGATGTTATACCTGGAGTGTTGGTGTGTAGTATACCTGGAGTGCTGGTGCGTGGTATACGTCGAGTGTTAGTTTGTGGTATACCTGGAGTGTTGATGGGTGGTATACCTGGAGTGTTGGTGCGTGGTATACGTCGGGTGCTGATGGGTGGTATACCTGGAATGCATGTGCGTGGTATACGTCGAGTGTTGGTGGGTGGTATACCTGGAGTGTTAATGGGTGGAGTACCTGGAGCGTTGGTGGGTGGCATACCTGGAGTGTTATTATGTGGAATACCTGAAGTGTTATTGGGTGGTATACCTGGAGTGTTGGTGTATAGTATACCTGGAGGGTTGGTGAGTGGTATACGTCGAGTGTTGGTGGGTGGTATACCTGGAGTGTTGATGGATGATATACCTGGAGTGTTGGTGAGTGGTATACGTCGAGTGTTGGTGGGTGGTATACCTGGAGTGTTGAAGGGTGATATACCTGGAGTGTTGGTGAGTGGTATACGTCGAGTGTTGGTGGGTGGTATACCAGGAGTGTTGATGGGCGGAATATCTGTAGTGTTTGCGCGTGGTATACGTCGAGTGTAGGTGGATGGTATACCTGGAATGTTGATGGGTGGTATACCTGGAGTGTTGGTGCTAGGTATACGTCGAGTGTTGGTGGGTGGTATACCTGGAGTGTTAATGGGTGGAATACCTGGAGTGTTGATGGGTGGAACACCTGGAGTGTTGGTGGATGGGATAGCTGGAGTGTTGAAGGGTGGTATACCTGGCTTGTTGATGGGTGGTATACCTGGAGTGTTGATGGGTGGTATACCTGGAGTGTTGGTGGGTGCTATAAATGGAGTGTTGGTGAATAGTTTACCTGGAGTGATAGTGAGTGGTATACCTGGAGCGTTGGTGGGTTGTATACCTGGAGTGTTGGTGGGTGGTATTCCTGGAGTGTTGTTGGTGGTTTCCCTGGAATGATGGTGGGTGGTATACCTGGAGTGTTAGTGGGTTGTACACCTGGAGTGTTTGTGTGTGTTATACATGGAGTCTTTGTAGGTGGTATACCTGGAGTGTTGGTGGGTGGTATGCTTGGAGTGTTGGTGGATGGTATTCCTGGAGTGTTGGTATGTGCTATACCTGGAGTCTTGGTGGGTGGTTTACCTAGAGTGATGGTGGGTGGTGTGCCTGGAGTATTGGTGGGTGGTATACCTGGAGTGTTGGTGGGTGGAATACCTGGAGTATTGGTGGGTGGTATACCTGGAGTGTTGGTGGGTGGTATACTGGAGAGTCGGTGGGTTGTATACCAAGACTGATGGTGGGTGGTATACCTGGAGTGTTGGTGGATGGTATACCTGGAGTCTTGCTGGGTGGTTTACCTAGAGTGATGGTGGGTGGTATACCTGGAGAACTGGTGGGTGGTATACCTGGAGTGTTGGTGGGTGGTGTACCTGGAGTGTTGGTGGGTGGTACACCTGGAATGATGGTGGGTGGTATACCAAGAGTGATGGTGGGTGGTATACCTGGAGAGTTTCTGGAGGATGTCCCGGGGGTCAACTTCCCCCCGGCACAGTCCATAACCTTAGACCTGGGCAGGATAACAGCTCTTATCTTGTGTGAGCTGAGGCAGGATAACAACTCTTATCTTGTGTGATCTGAGGCAGGATAACAGCTCTTACCTTGTGTTAGCTGAGGCAGGATAACAACTCTTACCTTATGTGAGCAAAGGCAGGATAACAACTCTTACCTTGTGTGACCTGAGGCTGGATAACAACTCTTACTTCGTGTGACCTGAGGCAGGATAACAGCCCTTACCTTGTGCGACCTAAGGCAGGATAACTCTTACCTTGTGTGACCTGAGGCAGGATAACAACTCTTACCTTGTGTGACCTGAAACAGGATAACAACTCTTACCCTTTGTGACCTGAGGCAGGATAAGAGCTCTTACCTTGTGTGACATGAGGCAGGATAACAATTCTTACCTTGTGTGACCTGCAGCAGGGTAAAAACTCTTTCCTTGTGTGACATGAGGCAGGATAACTCTTACCTTGTGTGACCTGAGGCAGGATAACAACTCTTACCTTGTGTGACCTGAGGCAGGATAACAGCTCTTACCTTGTGTGATCTGAGGCAGGATAACAATTCTTTCCTTGTGTGACCTGAAGCAGGATAACAACTCCTATCTTGTGTGAGCAGAGGCAGGAAAACAACTCATACCTTGCGTGAGCTGAGGCAGGATAACAGCGCTTACCTTGTGTGAGCTGAGGCAGGATAACAGCTCTTACCTTGTGTGAGCTGAGGCAGGATAACAACTCTTACCTTGTGTGAACTGAGGCAGGATAACAACTCTTACCTTGTGTGAGCAGAGGCAGGATAGCAACTCTTACCTTGTGTGAGCAGAGGCAGGATAGCAAATCTTACCTTGTGTGAGCAGAGGCAGGATAGCAACTCTTACCTTGTGTGAGCAGAGGCAGAATAGCAACTCTTACCTTGTGTGAGCAGAGGCAGGATAGCAACTCTTACCTTGTGTGAGCAGAGGCAGAATAGCAACTCTTACCTTGTGTGAGCAGAGGCAGGATAGCAACTCTTACCTTGTGTGAGCAGAGGTAGGATAACAACTCATACCTTGTGTGAACAGAGGCAGGATTGCAACTCTTACCTTGTGTGAGCAGATGCAGGATAACAACTCTTACCTTGTGTGAGCAGTAGCAGAATAGCAACTCTTACCTTGTGTGAGCAGAGGCAGGATAGTAACTCTTACCTTGTGTGAGCAGAGGCTGGATAGCAACTCTTACCTTGTGTGAGCAGACGCAGAATAGCAACTCTTACCTTGTGTGACCTGAGGCTGGATAGCAACTCTTACCATGTGTGACCTGAGGCAGGATAGCAAGTCTTACCTTGTGTGAGCAGAGGCAGGATAGCAACTCTTACCTTGTGTGAGCAGAGGCAGGATAGCAACTCTTACCTTGTGTGAGCTGAGGCAGGATAACAACTCTTACCTTGTGTGAGCAGAGGCAGGATAGCAACTCTTACCTTGTGTTAGCTGAGGCAGGATAACAACTCTTACCTTATGTGAGCAAAGGCAGGATAACAACTCTTACCTTGTGTGACCTGAGGCTGGATAACAACTCTTACTTTGTGTGACCTGAGGCAGGATAGCAGCCCTTACCTTGTGTGACCTAAGGCAGGATAACTCTTACCTTGTGTGACCTGAGGCAGGATAACAATTCTTACCTTGTGTGACCTGAAACAGGATAACAACTCTTACCCTTTGTGACCTGAGGCAGGATAAGAGCTCTTACCTTGTGTGACATGAGGCAGGATAACAATTCTTACCTTGTGTGACCTGCAGCAGGGTAAAAACTCTTTCCTTGTGTGACATGAGGCAGGATAACTCTTACCTTGTGTGACCTGAGGCAGGATAACAACTCTTACCTTGTGTGACCTGAGGCAGGATAACAGCTCTTACCTTGTGTGATCTGAGGCAGGATAACAATTCTTACCTTGTGTGACCTGAAGCAGGATAACAACTCCTATCTTGTGTGAGCAGAGGCAGGAAAACAACTCATACCTTGCGTGAGCTGAGGCAGGATAACAGCGCACCTTGTGTGACATGAGGCAGGATAACAACTCTTACCTTGTGTGACCTGAGGCAGGATAACAGCTCTTACCTTGTGTGACCTGAGGCAGGATAACAACTCTTACCTTGTGTGAGCAGAGGCAGGATAGCAACTCTTACCTTGTGTGAGCAGAGGCAGGATAGCAACTCTTACCTTGTGTGAGCAGAGGCAGGATAGCAACTCTTACCTTGTGTGAGCAGAGGCAGAATAGCAACTCTTACCTTGTGTGAGCAGAGGCAGGATAGCAACTCTTACCTTGTGTGAGCAGAGGCAGAATAGCAACTCTTACCTTGTGTGAGCAGAGGCAGGATAGCAACTCTTACCTTGTGTGAGCAGAGGCAGGATAACAACTCATACCTTGTGTGAACAGAGGCAGGATTGCAACTCTTACCTTGCGTGAGCAGATGCAGGATAACAACTCTTACCTTGTGTGAGCAGAGGCAGGATAGCAACTCTTACCTTGTGTGAGCAGAGGCAGGATAGGAACTCTTACCTTGTGTGAGCTGAGGCATAGGAACTACCTTGTGTGAGCAGACTAGCAACTCTTACCTTGTGTGAGCAGAGGCAGGATAGCAACTCTTACCTTGTGTGAGCAGAGGCAGGATAGCAACTCTTACCTTGTGTGAGCAGAGGCAGGATAGCAACTCTTACCTTGTGTGAGCAGAGGCAGGATAGCAACTCTTACCTTGTGTGAGCAGAGGCAGGATAGCAACTCTTACCTTGTGTGAGCAGAGGCAGGATAGCAACTCTTACCTTGTGTGAGCAGAGGCAGGATAGCAACTCTTACCTTGTGTGAGCAGAGGCAGGATAGCAACTCTTACCTTGTGTGAGCAGAGGCAGGATAGCAACTCTTACCTTGTGTGAGCAGAGGCAGGATAGCAACTCTTACCTTGTGTGAGCAGAGGCAGGATAGCAACTCTTACCTTGTGTGAGCAGAGGCAGGATAGCAACTCTTACCTTGTGTGAGCAGAGGCAGGATAGCAACTCTTACCTTGTGTGAGCAGAGGCAGGATAGCAACTCTTACCTTGTGTGAGCAGAGGCAGGATAGCAACTCTTACCTTGTGTGAGCAGAGGCAGGATAGCAACTCTTACCTTGTGTGAGCAGAGGCAGGATAGCAACTCTTACCTTGTGTGAGCAGAGGCAGGATAGCAACTCTTACCTTGTGTGAGCAGAGGCAGGATAGCAACTCTTACCTTGTGTGAGCAGAGGCAGGCATACCTTGTGTGAGCAGAGGCAGGACAGCAACTCTTACCTTGTGTGAGCAGAGGCAGGATAGCAACTCTTACCTTGTGTGAGCAGAGGCAGGATAGCAACTCTTACCTTGTGTGAGCAGAGGCAGGATAGCAACTCTTACCTTGTGTGAGCAGAGGCAGGATAGCAACTCTTACCTTGTGTGAGCAGAGGCAGGATAGCAACTCTTACCTTGTGTGAGCAGAGGCAGGATAACAACTCTTACCTTGTGTGAGCAGAGGCAGGATAGCAACTCTTACCTTGTGTGAAGATAGGTGTGACCAGAGGCAGGATAGCAACTCTTACCTTGTGTGAGCAGAGGCAGGATAGCAACTCTTACCTTGTGTGAGCAGAGGCAGGATAGCAACTCTTACCTTGTGTGAGCAGAGGCAGGATAGCAACTCTTACCTTGTGTGAGCAGAGGCAGGATAACAACTCTTACCTTGTGTGAGCAGAGGCAGGATAGCAACTCTTACCTTGTGTGAGCAGAGGCAGGATAGCAACTCTTACCTTGTGTGAGCAGAGGCAGGATAGCAACTCTTACCTTGTGTGAGCAGAGGCAGGATAGCAACTCTTACCTTGTGTGAGCAGAGGCAGGATAGCAACTCTTACCTTGTGTGAGCAGAGGCAGGATAGCAACTCTTACCTTGTGTGAGCAGAGGCAGGATAGCAACTCTTACCTTGTGTGAGCAGAGGCAGGATAGCAACTCTTACCTTGTGTGAGCAGAGGCAGGATAGCAACTCTTACCTTGTGTGAGCAGAGGCAGGATAGCAACTCTTACCTTGTGTGAGCAGAGGCAGGATAGCAACTCTTACCTTGTGTGAGCAGAGGCAGGATAGCAACTCTTACCTTGTGTGAGCAGAGGCAGGATAGCAACTCTTACCTTGTGTGAGCAGAGGCAGGATAGCAACTCTTACCTTGTGTGAGCAGAGGCAGGATAGCAACTCTTACCTTGTGTGAGCAGAGGCAGGATAACAACTCTCACCTTGTGTGAGCAGAGGCAGGATAGCAACTCTTACCTTGTGTGAGCAGAGGCAGGATAACAACTCTTACCTTGTGTGAGCAGAGGCAGGATAGCAACTCTTACCTTGTGTGAGCAGAGGCAGGATAGCAACTCTTACCTTGTGTGAGCAGAGGCAGGATAGCAACTCTTACCTTGTGTGAGCAGAGGCAGGATAGCAACTCTTACCTTGTGTGAGCAGAGGCAGGGTAGAAACTCTTATCTTGTGTGAGCAGAGGCAGGATAGCAACTCTTACCTTGTGTGAGCAGAGGCAGGATAGCAACTCTTACCTTGTGTGAGCAGAGGCAGGATAGCAACTCTTATCTTGTGAGAGCAGAGGCAGAAAAGCAACTTTTACCTTGTGTGAGCAGAGGCAGGATAACAACTCTTACCTTGTGTGAGCAGAGGCAGGATAGCAACTCTTACCTTGTGTGAGCAGAGGCAGGATAGCAACTCTTACCTTGTGTGAGCAGAGGCAGGATAGCAACTCTTACCTTGTGTGAGCAGAGGCAGGATAGCAACTCTTACCTTGTGTGAGCAGAGGCAGGATAGCAACTCTTACCTTGTGTGAGCTGAGGCAGGATAACAACTCTTACCTTGTGTGAGCAGAGGCAGGATAGCAACTCTTACCTTGTGTGAGCAGAGGCAGGATAGCAACTCTTACCTTGTGTGAGCAGAGGCAGGATAGCAACTCTTACCTTGTGTGAGCAGAGGCAGGATAGCAACTCTTACCTTGTGTGAGCAGAGGCAGGATAACAACTCTTACCTTGTGTGAGCAGAGGCAGAATAGCAACTCTTACCTTGTGTGAGCAGAGGCAGGATAGCAACTCTTATCTTGTGTGAGCAGAGGCAGGATGACAACTCTTACCTTGTGTGAGCAGAGGCAGAATAGCAACTCTTACCTTGTGTGAGCAGAGGCAGGATAGCAACTCTTACCTTGTGTGAGCAGAGGCAGAATAGCAACTCTTACCTTGTGTGAGCAGAGGCAGGATAGCAACTCTTATCTTGAAAAACTGATTTGAGCATTTTTTTTATTTTGATGAGTGACTCTTGATACTAATGAGTAACTCTTGATTTTATTGAGTGACTTTTGATTCTGATGAGTTACTCTTGATACCGATGACTATCGACACTGATGACTCTTTACGATGATGAGTGACTCTTAGTAATGATGAGTGACTCTTGGTAATGATATGTGACTCTTCGTAATGATGAGTGACTCTTGGTAATGATGAGCAACTCTTGATAGTAATGAGTAGCCCTTGATAGTGATGAGTGACCCTTGATAGTGATGAGTAACCCTTGATAGTAATGAGTGGTGGTTGATAGTGATGAGTGCCCCTTGACAGTGATGACTGGCACTTGATTGTAATGAGTGATCCCTGATAGTAATGAGTGACCCTTGATAGTGTTGATTGACCTTTGATAGTGACGAGTGACCCTTGATAGGGATGAGTGACCCTTGATAGTAATGAGTGACCATTGATAGTGATGACTGACCCTTGGTAGTAAGGACTGGCACTTGATTTTAATGAGTGAACCCTGATAGTAATGAGTGACCGTTGATAGTGATGAGTGACCCTTGGCAGTGACGAGTGACCCTTGATAGTGGTGAGTGGCACTTGATAGTGATGAGTGACCCTTGAATGCAATGAGTGACCATTGATAGTGATGAGTGACCCTTGACAGTAATGAGTGACCCATGAAAGTAATGAGTGACCCTTGAGAGTAATGAGAGACCTTTGATAGTGATGAGTGGCCCTTGATAGTGATGAGTGACCCTTGTTAGTAATAAGTGACCCATGAGAGTAATGAGTGACCTTTGAGAGTAACGAGTGACCCTTGATAGTGATGAGTGGCCCTTGATAGTGATGAGTAAACATTGATAGTAATGAGTGACCCATGAGAGTAATGAGTGACCCTTGATACTGAGTGACCCATGAGAGTAATGAGTGACCCTTGAGAGTTATGAGTGGCCCTTGATAGTAATCAGTGACCCCTGTTAGTAATGAGTGACCCTTGACAGTAACGAGTGACTTTTGATAGTGATGAGTGACCCTTGACAGTAATGAGTGACCCATGTTAGTAATGAGTGACCCTTGATTTTGATGAGTGACCCTTGATAGTAATGAATGACTCTTAATAGTTAGGAGTTACCCTTGACAGTAAAGAGTGACCCTTTATAGTGATGAGTGATCCTTGATAGTAATGAGTGACCACTGATAGTGATGAGTGACCCTTGATAGTAATGAGTGACCCTAGATAGTAATGGGTGACCCTTGATAGTAATGAGTGACCCTTGATAGTAATGAGTGACCATTGATAGTAATGAGTGACCCCTGTTTGTTATGAGTGACTCTTGCTAGTGATGAGTTACCCTTGATAGCAATGAGTGACTCTTGATTGTAATGAGTGACCCTTGACAGTGATGACGACTGTAGATACTAATGACTCTTGATATTGATGATTGGTTCTTGGTAATGATGAGTGACTCTTCTTAATGATGAGTGACTCTTGGTAATGATGAGTGACTCTTGTTAATGATGAGTTACTCTTGCTAATGATGAGTGACACTTGGTAATGATAAGTGACTCTTGGTAATGATGAGTGACTCTTGGTAATGAAGAGTGACTCTCATTAATGATGAGTGACTCTTGGAAATGATAAGTGACTCTTGTTAATGATGAGTGACTCTTGGTAATGATAAGTGACTCTTGGTAATGATGACTGACTCTTGGAAAAGATGAGTTACTCTTGTTAATGATGAGTGACTCTTGGTAATGATGAGTTACTCTTGGTAATGATGAGTGACTCTTGGTAATGATGAGTGACTCTTTTTAATGATGAGTTACCCTTGGAAATGATGAGTGGCTCTTGGTAATGAAGAGTGACTTTCGGTGATGATGAGTGACTCTTGGTAATGATGAGTGACACTTGGTAATGAAGAGTGACTCTTTTTAATGATGAGTTACCCTTGGTAATGATGAGTGGCTCTTGGTAATGAAGAGTGACTCTTGGTAATGATGAGTGACTCTTTTTAATGATGAGTTACCCTTGGTAATGATGAGTGGCTCTTGGTAATGAAGAGTGACTCTTGGTGATGATGAGTGACTCTTGGTAATGAAGAGTGACTCTTGGTAATGATGAGTGACTCTTTTTAATGATGAGTTACCCTTGGTAATCATGAGTGGCTCTTGGTAATGAAGAGTGACTCTTGGTTATGATGAATGACTCTTGGTAATGATGAGTGACTCTTGGTAAGGATGAGCGACTCTTGGTAATGATGAGTGACTCTTGGTAATAATGAGTGACCCTTGGTGATGATGAGTGACTCTTGGTAATGATGAGTGACCCTTGGTAATGAAGAGTGACTCTTGGTGATGATGAGTGACTCTTGGTAATGAAGAGTGACTCTTGGTAATGATGAGTGACTCTTTTTAATGATGTGTTACCCTTGGTAATGATGAGTGGCTCTTGGTAATGAAGAGTGACTCTTGGTGATGATGAGTGACTCTTGGTAATAATGAGTGACTCTTGGTAATGATGAGTGACCCTTGGTAATGATGAGTGACTCTTGATAATGATTAATGACTCTTTTTAATGATGAGTTACCTTTGGTATTGATGAGTGACTCTTGGTGATGATGAGTGACTCTTGGTAACGATGAGTGAATCTTGGCAATGATGAGTGACTCTTGGTAATGATGAGTGACTCTTGATAATAATGAGTGACTCTTTTTAATGATGAGTTACCCTTGGTAATGATGAGTGAATCTTGTTAATGATGAGTGACTCTTGGGAATGATGAGTGACTCTTTGCAATGATGAGTGAGTCTTTTTAATAATGAGTTACCCTTGGTAATGATGAGTGGATCTTGGTAATGATGAGTGACTCTTGGTAATGATTAGTGACTCTTGGTAATGATTAGTGACTCTTGGTAATGATGAGTGACTCTTGGTAATGGTGAGTGACTCTTGGTAATGATGAGTGGCTCTTGATAATGATATGTGACTCTTGGTGATGATGAGTGACTCTTGGCAATGATGAGAGACTCATGGTAATGAAGAGTGGCTCTTGGTAATGATGAGTGACTCTTGGTAATGATGAGTGACTCTTGGTAATGATGAGTGACTCTTGGTGATGATGAGTGACTCTTGGTAATGATGAGTGACTCATGGTAATGAAGAGTGACTCTTGGTAATGATGAGTGGCTCTTGGTAATGATGAGTGACTCTTGGTGATGATGAGTGACTCTTGGTAATGATGAGTGACTCATGGTAATGAAGAGTGACTCTTGGTAATGATGAGTGACTCTTGGTAATGATGAGTGACTCTTGGTAATGATGAGTGACTCTTGGTAATGATGAGTGACTCTTGGTAATGATGAGTGACTCTTGGTAATGATGAGTGACTCTTGGTAATGATGAATGACTCTTTTTAATGATGAGTGACTTTTGGTAATGATGAGTGGCTCTTGGTAATGATGAATGACTCTTGGTAATGATGAGTGACTCTTGGTAATGAAGAGTGACTCTTGGTAATGATGAGTGACTCTTGGTAATAAAGAGTGACTCTTGGTAATGATGAGTGGCTCTTGGTAGTGAAGAGTGACTCTTGGTAATGAAGAGTGACTCTTGGTAATGATGAGTGACTCTTTTTAATGATGAGTTACCCTTGGTAATGATGAGTGGCTCTTGGTAATGATGAGTGACTCTTGGTGATGATGAGTGACTCTTGGTAATGATGAGTGACTCTTGGTAATGATGAGTGACTCTTGGTAATGATGAGTGACTCTTGGTAATGATGAGTGACTCTTGGTAATGATGAGTGACTCTTGGTAATGATGAGTGACTCTTGGTAATGATGAGTGACTCTTGGTGATGATGAGTGACTCTTGGTAATGATGAGTGACCCTTGGTAATGAAGAGTGACTCTTGGTGATGATGAGTGACTCTTGGTAATGATGAGCGACTCTTGGTGATGATGAGTGACTCTTGGTAATGATTTATTTATTTATTTATTTAAAAATTTGTGCACACATACAGAGGTACAAAAAATACAGATAAGAGCAGCATGCCAAAGCCACTTATACTATGCATAGCATTACGGGCTGGCTTAAAATTAACTTAAGATGAACTAAGCAATGATGACATCAGTGATAAAACTTTAATGTAAACAGATTACTATAAAGCACAAGTGAGTATTACAAAGACAGGTCATATGGTTGTATGCATTGTTGTACATTCAGTGGAATGGAGTATTCTGTTAGGTAGTGTATTTAAAAAATAATAAAGTTAGATTGGATTTTAGGTTTAACATTTATGTGATATAATTGTGAGAAACACTTAAGATATACAATTTATAAGGTTCAGTTATTCAGTATTTATTTGGTTTTGGGTGAGTAAGTGATCTTTGAGAAGAGACTTGAATTTATAAACAGGTAGTGTTTCTTTTATATTTACAGGTAATGAGTTCCAGATTTTAGGGCCTTTTATGTGCATTGAGTTTTTGCATAGTGTGAGATGGACACGAGGAACATCAAAGAGTGATCTGTGCCTTGTGTTATGGTCATGTGTTCTGTTGAGGTTGGCAAGGAGATGTTTGAGGGGAGGGTTAATATCAGAGTTAAGTGTTCTATGTATGTAATAGGTGCAGTAATAAGTATGAATGTTTTGTATGGTGAATAGGTTTAGTGTATTGAATATTGGTGGAGTGTGCTGCCTATAGTGAGAATTTGTTATCATTCTAACTGCAGCCTTTTGTTGGGTAATTAGTGGTCTGAGATGGTTACTTGTTGTTGAGCCCCATGCACAAATTCCATAGGTGAGATAGGGGTAAATAAGAGAGTGATATAGGGCCAGGAGGGCTGACTGTGGAGCATAGTACCGTATCTTCGATAGTATGCCTACAGTCTTGGAAATTTTCTTAGAAATTTGTTGTATATGTGTATGAAATTTGAGTCTATTATCAAGGTGGATTCCTAAGAATTTTCCCTCTGTTAGCTTTGTGATAGGTGATCCGTTTATCATTATGTTAAGAGGGACATCTGTAGCTCTGTTACCAAACTGCATGAAGTAGGTTTTGTCAATGTTTAGTGTAAGTTTGTTAGTCCTCATCCAGGTAGATATTTTCTGTAATTCGGCATTTACAGTATTGGCTAGCGTGACTGGGCTCGGGTGGGAGAAGACGTATGTAGTGTCATCTGCAAATAGTGTGGGTTTGAGTAATTGCGAAGCATTTGGTAGGTCATTTATGTATAGGAGAAAGAGAAGAGGGCCAAGGACACTTCCCTGTGGGACACCAACTGTAATTGGTTGTGCAGAAGAGTTTGCCCCATTTGCATACACATATTGGCTTCTGTTGCTGAGGTATGACTTGAGGTAGTTGAGGGAGTGCCCTCTTATACCATAGTGTGACAATTTTACGTGGAGCAAGTCATGGTTAACTGTATCAAAAGCTTTACGTAAGTCAATGAAGATCCCCAGTGGGACTTCTTTTTTCTCTATTGCAGTGTATATATGTTCTAGCATGTGTATAATAGCATCATTAGTATTTTTATTTGGCCTGAATCCAAATTGGCAGGGGTTGAGTATGTTTTGGGAGATAAGGTAGGAGTAGATTCGTTTATGAATTAATTTTTCGAAGATTTTTGAGAGAGGGTGTAAGTTGGATATTGGCCTATAGTTATTCAACTCTGTTTGGTCTCCTCCTTTGTGGATCGGGGTGACCCTTGCTATTTTGAGTACTGTAGGGAAGGTGGAGGATTCAATGGATTTGTTAAAGAGTGTTGCAATGATTGGTGATAGCACTTGTGACACTTTTTTGTATATAAAGGGTGGTAAGGTATTTAAATCTCCTGCCTTGTTTTTTAGCGTGTTGATAATAAGGGAGACTTCGTATGGGTTAGTCGGAGCTAGGAACAGTGTGTTCGGGTAGTTGCCAGTGAGGTAGTCATTTGGTGGGGTATCTGAGCTTGGGATTTTATTGGCAAGGTTTTGTCCTATAGTGGAGAAGAAGTCATTGAGTCTGTTTGCTGTTTCTGTTGGTGGGAGTTGGGGTTCATCTGATTTTGCTAATTTTATTTCGCTATTTCGTGATATCTTTTTTGTTCCTAGAATTTCTGATAGGGTTTTCCAGGTCTTTTTTATATCACCTCGTAAGTTGGATAATCTGTTCTCATAATACAATTTTTTTGCCCTTCTTATCAGGCTGGTTAGGATTGACGAGTAACGTTTTGTTTGGTCTCTGGTTATGTGACCCATTCTGTACTGTTTTTCATATTGGTGTTTTGTATTTATGGATTTGAGAATGCTGGGTGTTAACCAGGGACTATTCAGTCTCTTAGCTGTCATCTGTTTAGTTTTTTTAGGGCAGTGCTTGTTATAGAGGTATTGGGTCTTTTTTAGAAAATTATTAATACATTCGTCAATATCTGTATAGATTTCTAGCTCAGTGTGCCAGTCAATGTTTGCTACTGCTGTTGTGAAGTTATTAATGGCTGCCTCATTGTGAAGTCTGAAGGTGACTTTAGTAGTGTCTTGGGGTAATTTACCAAGAGTTGTTATGAGAAAAGTAGGGTAGTGGTCTGTGGTATTATCTGTAATTATGCCTGATTTTAAAGGGGATATGGTGTTGGTCCAGATGTGGTCAAGTAGGGAAACACTAGTCTCTGTAACTCTTGTAGGTTTTGTTACTGTTGGTAGCAACATACAGTTACTCATTGTGTTTGTGAATTCAGTAACGTGTGGGTCCTGGTCTTGCAGGAGATTTATATTGAAGTCACCTGAGAGTAGTAAGTGATCTTTGTTTATGCGTGCATCAGTTATCATACTTCCTAGGTTTTGACTAAATTGGCTAATGTTTGACTGTGGAACTCTGTAAATGTTTATCAATGTGAGAGGTTTTTGTAGGTATTTGGATTTGAATTTGGCTATTATATATTCCCCATGTTCATCCCTTGTGCAAGTATTAGTGATACATTCTAGTTGGTCTGAGTAGTATATGGCTGTGCCACCCCCTTGTTGGTCTGGCCTACAGTTGTGTATGGCTGTGTAACCAGGAATGGCATAGACATCTGTACTATCAGGCTTTAGCCAGGTTTCAGTTAGTGTAATGATGGACATATTGGCATGTAAGGAGTTTAGTAATGCTATGAGGTCATCGTAATGCTTGCTTAAAGATCTGATATTGTAGTTAAAGATAGTTATGTTGTTGTTGGCACTGAGAAGTGCCTTTGATTGTTCTGCAGTGTAGTAATTACAGTAACTGTTTGATTCATTTAAGTCATTAAATAAGAGGTTGGTATCAGGATCAATGCTTGTAATCATAAGATTTGTAGTGAATCTATAGTTAGAATTAAGTATAAAACAAAGTAAATAGTCTTAAGCTAAAAAATAGCACCTGAATTATTTAACAATTGTAAAATAATGAGCTTGGGAATATGATAGTAGGTAGTACTATAAAGGTAATTCTTTAAAGTTAGAATTATAGTATAAAATAATAACATAAAAGGGACTAATGTAAGTTGTGGTGAACAATAAAGTGGTAATCAAATAAATGAGCTTTGGAATATAATGGCAAAATTGTGAACTTATTCTACTTTAGCACCTGAGAATAGCACCTTGATTATTCTAACAATTGTGAATGTATAAACTAGGGTAGTTATATAAAGCTAAAATAAAGGAGAAAATATATAAGGGACTAAAATTAAGTAATGGTAAACAAAGTTAAATGGACAGGTGGTCACTATGAAATAATATTGGTTTAGGAGTAAGATCTGATTTGTAATATTAAATAAATTGAGCAGTTTATTGCACAATAAAAGTAAAAAAAATGCTCTTCGTAATAATGAGTGACTCTTGGTAATGATGAGTGACTCTTGGTGATGATGAGTGACTCTTGGTAATGATGAGTGACTCTTGGTAATGATGAGTGACTCTTGGTAATGATGAGTGACTCTTGGTAATGATGAGTGACTCTTGGTAATGATGAGTGACTCTTGGTAATGATGAGTGACTCTTGGTAATGATGAGTGACTCTTTTTAATGATGAGTTACCCTTGGTAATGATGAGTGGCTCTTGGTAATGATGAGTGACTCTTGGTAATGATGAGTGACTCTTGGTAATGATGAGTGACTCTTGGTAATGATGAGTGACTCTTGGTAATGATGAGTGACTCTTGGTAATGATGAGTGACTCTTGGTAATGATGAGTGACTCTTGGTGATGATGAGTGACTCTTGGTAATGATGAGTGACTCTTGGTAATGATGAGTGACCCTTGGTAATGAAGAGTGACTCTTGGTGATGATGAGTGACTCTTGGTAATGATGAGTGACTCTTGGTAATGATGAGATACTCTTGGTAATGATGAGTGACTCTTGGTAATGATGAGTGACTCTTGGTAATGATGAGTGACTCTTGGTAATGATGACTGACTCTTGGTAATAAAGAGTGACCCTTGGTAATGTTGAGTTACTTTTGGTGATGATGAGTGACTCTTTGTAATGATGAGTGACTCTTGGTGATGATGAGTGACTCTTGGTAATGATGAGTGACTCTTGGTAATGATGAGTGACTCTTTGTAATGATGAGTGACTCTTGGTAATGATGAGTGACTCTTGGTAATGATGAGTGACTCTTGGTAATGATGAGTGACTCTTGGTAATGATGAGTGACTCTTGGTAATGATGAGTGGCTCTTGGTAATGATGAGTGACTCTTTTTAATGATGAGTGACTCTTGGTAATGATGAGTGACTCTTGGTAATGATGAGTGACTCTTGGTGATGATGAGTGACTCTTGGTAATGAAGAGTGACTCTTGGTAGTGATGAGTGACTCTTGGTAATGATGAGTGACTCTTGGTAATGATGAGTGACTCTTGGAAATGATGAGTGACTCTTGGTAATGATGAGTGACTCTTCGTAGTGACTCTTGGTAATGATGAGTGACTCTTTATAATGATGAGTGACTCTTGGTAATGATGAGTGACTCTTGGTAATGATGAGTGACTCTTGGTAATGATGAGTGACTCTTGGTAATGATGAGTGACTCTTGGTAATGATGAGTGACTCTTGGTAATGATGAGTGACTCTTGGTAATGATGAGTGACTCTTGGTAATGATGAGTGACTCTTGGTAATGATGAGTGACTCTTGGTGATGATGAGTGACTCTTGGTAATGATGAGTGACTCATGGTAATGAAGAGTGACTCTTGGTAATGATGAGTGACTCTTGGTAATGATGAGTGACTCTTGGTAATGATGAGTGACTCTTGGTGATGATGAGTGACTCTTGGTAATGATGAGTGACTCCTGGTAATGATGAGTGGCTCTTGGTAATGATGAGTGACTCTTGGTAATGATGAGTGACTCTTGGTAATGATGAGTGACTCTTGGTAATGATGAGTGACTCTTGGTAATGATGAGTGACTCTTGGTAATGATGAGTGACTCTTGGTAATGATGAGTGACTCTTTTTAATGATGAGTGACTCATGGTAATAATTAGTGACTCTTGGTGATGATGAGTGACTCTTGGTAATGATAAATGACTCTTTTTAATGATGAGTTACTTTTGGTAATGATGAGTGGCTCTTGGTAATGATGAATGACTCTTGGTAATGATGAGTGACTCTTGGTAATGAAGAGTGACTCTTGGTAATGATGAGTGGCTCTTGGTAATGAAGAGTGACTCTTGGTAATGATGAGTGACTCTTTGTAATGATGAGTGACTCTTTTTAATGATGAGTTACCTTTGGTAATGATGAGTGGCTCTTGGTAATGATGAGTGACTCTTGGTAAAGATGAGTGACTCTTGGTAATGATGAGTGACTCTCGGTAATGATGAGTGACTCTTGGTAATGATGAGTGACTCTTTTTAATGATGAGTTACCCTTGGTAATGATTAGTGAGTCTTGGTAATGATGAGTGACTCTTGGTAATGATGAGTGACTCTTGGTAATGACGAGTGACTCTTGGTGATGATGCATGACTCTTGGTAATGATGAGTGACTCTTTTTAATGAGTGACTCTTGGTAATGATGAGTGACTCTTGGTAATGATGAGTGACTCTTGGTGATGATGAGTGACTCTTGGTAATGAAGAGTGACTCTTGGTTGTGATATGTGACTCTTGGTGATGATGAGTGGCTCTTGGTAATGATGAGTGACTCTTTTTAATGATGAGTTACCCTTGGAAATCATGAGTGGCTCTTGGTAATGAAGACTGACTTTTGGTGATGATGAGTGACTCTTGGTAATGATGAGTGACACTTGGTAATGAAGAGTGACTCTTGGTAATGATGAGTGACTCTTTTTAATGATGACTTACCCTTGGTAATGATGAGTGGCTCTTGGTAATGAAGAGTGACTCTTGGTAATGATGAGTGACGCTTTTTAATGATGAGTTACCCTTGGTAATGGTGAGTGGCTCTTGGTAATGAAGAGTGATTCTTGGTGATGATGAGTGACTCTTGGTAATGAAGAGTGACTCTTGGTAATGATGAGTGACTCTTTTTAATGATGATTTACCCTTGGTAATGGTGAGTGGCTCTTGGTAATGAAGAGTGACTCTTGGTGATGATGAATGACTCTTGGTAATGATGAGTGACTCTTGGTAATGATGAGCGACTCTTGGTAATGATGAGTGACTCTTGGTAATGATGAGTGACTCTTGGTGATGATGAGTGACTCTTGGTAATGATGAGTGACTCTTGGTAATGATGAGTGACCCATGGTAATGAAGAGTGACTCTTGGTGATGATGAGTGACTCTTGGTAATGAAGAGTGACTCTTGGTAATTATGAGTGACTATTTTTAATGATGAGTTACCCTTGGTAATGATGAGTGGCTCTTGGTAATGAAGAGTGACTCTTGGTGATGATGAGTGACTCTTGGTAATGATGAGTGACTCTTGATAATGATGAGTGACTCTTGGTAATGATGAGTGACTCTTGGTAATGATGAGTGACTCTTGTTAATGATGAGTGACTCTTGGTAATAATGAGTGACTCTTGGTAATGATGAGTGACTCTTGTTAATGATCAGTGACTCTAGGCAATTATGAGTGACTCTTGGTAATGATGAGTGACTCTTTTTAATGATGAGTGACTCTTTTTAATGATGAGTTACCCTTGGTAATAATGAGTGGATCTTTTTAATGATGAGTGACTCTTGGTAATGGTGAGTGACTCTTGGTAATGATGAGTGATGAGTGACTCTTAATGGAGTGACTCTTGGTAATGATGAGTGACTCTTGGTAATGAGTGACTCTTGGTAATGATGAGTGACTCTTGGTAATGAAGAGTGACTCTTGGTTATGATGAGTGACTCTTGGTAATGATGTGTGACTCTTGGTAATGATGAGTGACTCTTGTTAATGATGAGTGACTCTTGGTAATGATGAGTGACTCTTGGTAATGAAGAGTGACTCTTGGTAATGATGAGTGACTCTTGGTAATGATGAGTGACTCTTGGTAATGATGAGTGACTCTTGGTAATGATGAGTGACTCTTGGTAATGATGAGTGACTCTTGGTAATGATGAGTGACTCTTGGTAATGAGTGACTCTTGGTGATGATGAGTGACTCTTGGTAATAATGAGTGACTCTTGGTAATGATGAGTGACCCTTGGTAATGAAGAGTGACTCTTGGTGATGATGAGTGACTCTTGGTAATGATGAGTGACTCTTGGTGATGATGAGTGACTCTTGGTAATGATGAGTGACTCTTGGTAATGATGAGTGACCCTTGGTAATGAAGAGTGACTCTTGGTGATGATGAGTGACTCTTGGTAATGATGAGTGACTCTTTTTAATGATGAGTGACTCTTGGTAATGATGAGTGACTCTTGGTAATGATGAGTGACTCTTGGTGATGAAAAGTGACTCTTGGTAATGAAGAGTGACTCTTGGTAATGATGAGTGACTCTTGGTAATGATGAGATACTCTTGGTAATTGGTAATGATGAGTGACTCTTGGTTATGATGAGTGACTCTTGGTAATGATGAGTGACTCTTGGTAATGATGAGTGACTCTTGGTAATGATGAGTGACTCTTGGTAATGATGACTGACTCTTGGTAACTCTTTGTAATCATGAGTGGCTCTTGGTAACGATGAGTGACTCTTGGTAATGATGAGTGACTCTTGGTAACGATGAGTGACTCTTGGTAATGATGAGTGACTCTTGGTAATGAGTGACTCTTGGTGATGATGAGTGACTCTTGGTAATGAAGAGTGACTCTTGGTAATGATGAGTGACTCTTGGTAATGATGAGTGACTCTTGGTAATGATTAGTGACTCTTGGTAATGATGTGTGACTCTTGGTAATGATGAGTGACTCTTGCTGATAATGCATGACTCTTGGTAATGATGAGTGACTCTTGGTAATGATGAGTGACTCTTGGTGATGATGATTGACTCTTGGTAATGAAGAGTGACTCTTGGATGAGTGACTCTTGGTAATGATGAGTGACTCTTGGTAATGATGAGTGACTCTTGGTAATGATGAGTGACTCTTGGTAATGATGAGTTACCCTTGGTAATGATTAGTGAGTCTTGGTAATGATGAGTGACTCTTGGTAATGATGAGTGACTCTTGGTAATGATGTGTGACTCTTGGTGATGATGAGTGACTCTTGGTAATGAAGAGTGACTCTTGGTAGTGATATGTGACTCTTGGTGATGATGAGTGGCTCTTGGTAATGATGAGTGACTTTTGGTAATGATGAGTGACTCTTGGTGATGATGAGTGACTCTTGGTAATTATCAGTGACACTTGGAAATGATGAGTGACTCTTGGTAATGATGAGCGACTGTTGGTAATGATGAGTGACTCTTGGTAATGATGAGTGACTCTTGGTAATGATGAGTGACTCTTGGTAATGATGAGTGACTCTTGGTAATGATGAGTGACTCTTGGTAATGAAGAGTGACTCTTGGTAATGATGAGTGGCTCTTGGTAATGATGAGTGACTCTTGGTGATGATGAGTGACTCTTGGTAATGATGAGTGACTCTTGGTGATGATGCGTGACTCTTGGTAATGATGAGTGACTCATGACAGTGAAGAGTGACTCTTGGTAATGATGAGTGACTCTTGGTAATGATGAGTGACTCTTGGTAATGATGAGTGACTCTTGGTTATGATGAGTGACTCTTGGTAATGATGAGTGACTCTTGGTAATGATGAATGACTCTTGGTAATCATGAGTGACTCTTGGTAGTGATGAATGACTCTTGGTAATGATGAGTGACTCTTGGTAATGATGAGTGACTCTTGGTAATGATGAGTGACTCTTGGTAATGATGAGTGACTCTTGATAATGATTAGTTACTTTTGATAATGATGAGTGACATTTGGAAATGATGAGTGCCTCTTGGTAATGATGAGTGACTGTTGGTAATGATGAGTGACCCTTGGTAATGATGAGTGACCCTTGGTGATAATGAGTGACTCTTGGTAATGATGAGTGACTCTTGGTAATGATGAGTGACTCTTGGTAATGATGAGTGACTCTTGGTAATGATGAGTGACTCTTGGTAATGATGAGTGACTCTTGGTAATGATGAGTGACTCTTGGTAATGATGAGTGACTCTTTTTAATGATGAGTTACCCTTGGTAATGATGAGTGGCTCTTGGTAATGAAGAGTGACTCTTGGTGATGATGAGTGACTCTTGGTAATGATGAGTGACTCTTGGTAATGATGAGTGACTCTTGGTAATGATGAGTGACTCTTGGTAATGATGAGTGACTCTTGGTAATGATGAGTGACTCTTGGTAATGATGAGTGACTCTTGGTAATGATGAGTGACTCTTGGTAATGATGAGTGACTCTTGGTAATGATGAGTGACTCTTGGTAATGATGAGTGACTCTTGGTAATGATGAGTGACTCTTTTTAATGATGAGTGACTCTTGGTAATGATGAGTGACTCTTGGTAATGATGAGTGACTCTTGGTAATGATGAGTGACTCTTGGTAATAATGAGTGACTCTTGGTAATGATGAGTGACTCTTGGTAATGATGAGTGACTCTTGGTCATGATGAGTGACTGGTAATGATGAGTGACTCTTGGTAATGATGAGTGACTCTTGGTAATGATGAGTGACTCTTGGTAATGATGAGTGACTCTTGGTAATGATGAGTGACTCTTGGTAATGATGAGTGACTCTTGGTAATGATGAGTGACTCTTGGTAATGATGAGTGACTCTTGGTAATGATGAGTGACTCTTGGTAATGATGAGTGACTCTTTTTAATGATGAGTTACCCTTGGTAATGATGAGTGGCTCTTGGTAATGATGAGTGACTCTTGGTAATGATGAGTGACTCTTGGTAATGATGAGTGACTCTTGGTAATGATGAGTGACTCTTGGTAATGATGAGTGACTCTTGGTAATGATGAGTGACTCTTGGTAATGATGAGTGACTCTTGGTAATGATGAGTGACTCTTGGTAATGATGAGTGACTCTTGGTAATGATGAGTGACTCTTGGTAATGATGAGTGACTCTTGGTAATGATGAGTGACTCTTGGTAATGATGAGTGACTCTTGGTAATGATGAGTGACTCTTGGTAATGATGAGTGACTCTTGGTAATGATGAGTGACTCTTGGTAATGATGAGTGACTCTTGGTAATGATGAGTGACTCTTGGTAATGATGAGTGACTCTTGGTAATGATGAGACTCTTGGTAATGAGTCACTTGGTAATGATGATTGACTCTTTGTAAAGATCAGTGACCCTTGGTAATGAAGAGTGACTCTTGGTGATGATGAGTGACTCTTGGTAATGATGAGATACTCTTGGTAATGATGAGTGACTCTTGGTAATGATGAGTGACTCTTGGTAATGATGAGTGACTCTTGGTAATGATGACTGACTCTTGGTGATGATGAGTGACTCTTGGTAATGATGAGTTACTCTTGGTAATGATGACTGACTCTTGGTAATGATGAGTGACTCTTGGTAATGATGAGTGACTCTTGGTAATGATGAGTGACTCTTGGTAATGATGAGTGACTCTTGGTAATGATGAGTGACTCTTGGTAATGATGACTGACTCTTGGTAATGATGAGTGACTCTTGGTAATGATGAGTGACTCTTGGTAATGATGAGTGACTCTTGGTAATGATGAGTGACTCTTGGTAATGATGAGTGACTCTTGGTGATGATGAGTGACTCTTGGTAATGAAGAGTGACTCTTGGTAATTATGAGTGACTATTTTTAATGATGAGTTACCCTTGGTAATGATGAGTGGCTCTTGGTAATGAAGAGTGACTCTTGGTAATGAAGAGTGACTCTTGGTGATGATGAGTGACTCTTGGTAACGATGAGTGAATCTTGGCAATGATGAGTGACTCTTGGTAATGATGAGTGACTCTTGTTAATGATGAGTGACTCTTGGTAATGATGAGTGACTCTTGATAATGATGAGTGACTCTTGGTGATGATGAGTGACTCTTGGTAATGATGAGTGACTCTTGGTAATGATGAGTGACTCTTGGTAATGATGAGTGACTCTTGGTAATGATGAGTGACTCTTGGTAATGATGAATGACTCTTGGTAATGATGAGTGACTCTTGGTAATGATGAGTGACTCTTGGTAATGATGAGTGACTCTTGGTAATGATGAGTGACTCTTGGTAATGATGAGTGACTCTTGGTAATGATGAGTGACTCTTGGTAATGATGAGTGACTCTTTTTAATGATGAGTTACCCTTGGTAATGATGAGTGGCTCTTGGTAATGAAGAGTGACTCTTGGTGATGATGAGTGACTCTTGGTAATGATGAGTTACTCTTGGTAATGATGAGTGACTCTTGGTAATGATGAGTGACTCTTGGTAATGATGAGTGACTCTTGGTAATGATGAGTGACTCTTGGTAATGATGAGTGACTCTTGGTAATGATGAGTGACTCTTGGTAATGATGAGTGACTCTTGGTAATGATGAGTGACTCTTGGTAATGATGAGTGACTCTTGGTAATGATGAGTGACTCTTGGTAATGATGAGTGACTCTTGGTTATGATGAGTGACTCTTGGTAATGATGAGTGACTCTTTTTAATGATGAGTTACCTTTGGTAATGAAGAGTGACTCTTGGTGATGATGAGTGACTCTTGGTAACGATGAGTGAATCTTGGCAATGATGAGTGACTCTTGGTAATGATGAGTGACTCTTGATAATGATTAATGACTCTTTTTAATGATGAGTTACCTTTGGTATTGATGAGTGGCTCTTGGTAATGATGAGTGACTCTTGTTAATGATCAGTGACTCTAGGCAATTATGAGTGACTCTTGGTAATGATGAGTGACTCTTTTTAATGATGAGTGACTCTTTTTAATGATGAGTTACCCTTGGTAATAATGAGTGGATCTTTTTAATGATGAGTGACTCTTGGTAATGGTGAGTGACTCTTGGTAATGATGAGTGGCTCTTGGTAATGATATGTGACTCTTGGTGATGATGAGTGACTCTTGGCAATGATGAGAGACTCATGGTAATGAAGAGTGACTCTTGGTAATGATGAGTGACTCTTGGTAATGATGAGTGACTCTTGGTAATGATGAGTGACTCTTGGTAATGATGAGTGACTCATGGTAATGAAAGAGTGGCTCTTGGTAATGATGAGTGACTCTTGGTAATGATGAGTGACTCTTGGTAATGAAGAGTGACTCTTGGTAATGATGAGTGACTCTTGGTAATGATGAGTGACTCTTGGTAATGATGAGTGACTCTTGGTAATGATGAGTGACTCTTGGTAATGATGAGTGACTCTTGGTAATGAAGAGTGGCTCTTGGTAATGATGAGTGACTCTTGGTAATGATGAGTGGCTCTTGGAAATGATGAGTGATTCTTGGTAATGATGAGTGACTCATGGTAATGATGAGTGACTCTTGGTGATCAAAAGTGACTCTTGGTAATGAAGAGTGACTCTTGGTAATGATGAGCGACTCTTGTTAATGATGAGTGACTCTTGGTGATGATGAGTGACTCTTGGTAATGATGAGTGATGAATGATGATGAGTGACTCTTGGTAATGAGAGTGACTCTTGGTAATGATGAGTGACTCTTGGTAATGATGAGTGACTCTTGGTAATGATGAGTGGTAATGATGAGTGACTTGGTAATGATGAGTGACTCTTGGTAATGATGATGAGAGACTCTTGGTAAGGATCAGTGACACTTGGTAATGATGAGTGACTCTTGGTAATGATGAGTGACTCTTGGTAATGATGAGTGACTCTTGGTAATGATGAGTGACTCTTGGTAATGATGAGTGACTCTTGGTGATGATGAGTGACTCTTGGTAATGATGAGTGACTCTTGGTAATGATGAGTGACCCTTGGTAATGAAGAGTGACTCTTGGTGATGATGAGTGACTCTTGGTAATGATGAATGACTCTTTTTAATGATGAGTTACCCTTGGTAATGATGAGTGGCTCTTGGTAATGAAGAGTGACTCTTGGTGATGATGAGTGACTCTTGGTAATGATGAGTTACTCTTGGTAATGATGACTGACTCTTGGTAATGATGAGTGACTCTTGGTAATGATGAGTGACTCTTGGTAATGATGAGTGACTCTTGGTAATGATGAGTGACTTTTTAATGATGAGTTACCCGTGGTAATGATGAGTGACTCTTGGTAATGATGAGTGACTCTTGGTAATGATGAGTGACTCTTGGTAATGATGAGTGACTCTTGGTAATGATGAGTGACTCTTGGTAATGATGAGTGACTCTTGGTAATGATGAGTGACTCTTGGTAATGATGAGTGACTCTTGGTAATGATGAGTGACTCTTGGTAATGATGAGTGACTCTTGGTAATGATGAGTGACTCTTGGTAATGATGAGTGACTCTTTTTAATGATGAGTTACACTTGGTAATGATGAGTGACTCTTGGTAATGATGAGTGACTCTTGGTAATGATGAGTGACTCTTGGTAATGATGAGTGACTCTTGGTAATGATGAGTGACTCTTGGTAATGATGAGTGACTCTTGGTAATGATGAGTGACTCTTGGTAATGATGAGTGACTCTTGGTAATCATGAGTGACCCTTGGTAATGATCAGTGACTCTTGGTAATGATGAGTGACTCTTGGTGACTCTTGGTAATGATGAGTGACTCTTGGTAATGATGAGTGACTCTTGGTAATGATGAGTGACTCTTGGTAATGATGAGTGACTCTTGGTAATGATGATGATGAGGGACTCTTGGTAATGATGAGTTACTCTTCGTAATGATGAGTGACTCATGGTAATAATTAGTGACTCTTGGTGATGATGAGTGACTCTTGGTAATGAAGAGTGACTCTTGGTGATGATGAGTGACTCTTGGTAATGATGAGTTACTCTTGGTAATGATGAGTGACTCTTGGAAATGATGAGTGACTCTTGGTAATGATGAGTGACTCTTCGTAGTGACTCTTGGTAATGATGAGTGACTTTTGGTAATCATGAGTGGCTCTTGGTAACGATGAGTGACTCTTGGTAATGATGAGTGACTTATGGTAATGATGAGTGACTCTTGGTAATGATGAGTGACTCTTGGTAATGATGAGTGACTCTTGGTAATGATGAGTGACTCTTGGTAATGATGAATGACTCTTGGTAATGATGAGTGACTCTTGGTAATGATGAGTGACTCTTGGTAATGAAGAGTGACTCTTGGTAATGATGAGTGACTCTTTTTAATGATGAGTTACCCTTGGTAATGATGAGTGACTCTTGGTAATGATGAGTGACTCTTGGTAATGATGAGTGACTCTTGGTAATGATGAGTGACTCTTGGTAATGATGAGTGACTCTTGGTAATGATGAGTGACTCTTGGTAATGATGAGTGACTCTTGGTAATGATGAGTGACTCTTGGTAATGATGAGTGACTCTTGGTAATGATGATTGAATCTTGGTAATGATGATTGACTCTTGGTAATGATGAGTGACTCTTAATGATGAATGATGAGTGACTCTTGGTGATGATGAATGACTCTTGGTAATGATGAGTGACTCTTGGTAATGATGAGAGACTCTTGGTAATGATGAGTGACTCTTGGTAATGATGAGTGACTCTTGGTAATGATGAGTGACTCTTGGTAATGATGAGTGACTCTTGGTGATGATGAGTGACTCTTGGTAATGATGAGTGACTCTTGGTAATGATGAGTGACTCTTGGTAATGAAGAGTGACTCTTGGTGATGATGAGTGACTCTTGGTAACGATGAGTGAATCTTGGCAATGATGAGTGACTCTTGGTAATGATGAGTGACTCTTGTTAATGATGAGTGACTCTTGGTAATGATGAGTGACTCTTGATAATGATTAATGACTTTTTAATGATGAGTTACCTTTGGTATTGATGAGTGGCTCTTGGTAATGATGAGTGACTCTTGTTAATGATCAGTGACTCTAGGCAATTATGAGTGACTCTTGGTAATGATGAGTGACTCTTTTTAATGATGAGTGACTCTTTTTAATGATGAGTTACCCTTGGTAATAATGAGTGGATCTTTTTAATGATGAGTGACTCTTGGTAATGGTGAGTGACTCTTGGTAATGATGAGTGAGTCTCTTAATGATGAGTGATCTTGGTAATGATGTGACTCTTTGTAATGATAAGTGACTCTTGGTAATGATGAGTGACTCTTGGTAATGATGAGTGACTCTTGGTAATGATGAGTGGCTCTTGGTAATGATGAGTGACTCTTGGTAATGATGAGTGACTCTTGGTAATGATGAGTGACTCTTGGTAATGAAGAGTGACTCTTGGTAATGATGAGTGACTCTTGGTAATGATGAGTGACTCTTGGTAATGATGAGTGACTCTTGGTAATGATGAGTGACTCATGGTAAATATTAGTGACTCTTGGTGATGATGAGTGACTCTTGGTAATGATGAATGACTCTTTTTAATGATGAGTGACTCTTGGTGATGATGAGTGACTCTTGGTAATGATGAGTGACTCTTGGTAATGATGAGTGACCCTTGGTAATGAAGAGTGACTCTTGGTGATGATGAGTGACTCTTGGTAATGATGAGATACTCTTGGTAATGATGAGTGACTCTTGGTAATGATGAGTGACTCTTGGTAATGATGAGTGACTCTTGGTAATGATGACTGACTCTTGGTAATAAAGAGTGACCCTTGGTAATGAAGAGTGACTCTTGGTAATGATGAGTGACTCTTGGTAATGATGAATGACTCTTGGTAATGATGAGTGACTCTTGGTAATGATGAGTGACTCTTGGTAATGATGAGTGACTCTTGGTAATGATGAGTGACTCTTGGTAATGATGAGTGACTCTTGGTAATGTTGAGTTACTTTTGGTGATGATGAGTGACTCTTTGTAATGATGAGTGACTCTTGGTGATGAGTGACTCTTGGAGTGACTCTTGGTGAATGAAGAGTGACTCTTGGTGATGATGAGTGACTCTTGGTAATGATGAGTGACTCTTGGTAATGATGAGTGACTCTTGGTAATGATGAGTGACTCTTGGTAATGATGAGTGACTCTTGGTAATGATGAGTGACTCTTGGTAATGATGAGTGACTCCTGGTGATGATGAGTGACTCTTGGTAATGATGAGTGACTCTTGGTAATGATGAGTGACTCTTGGTAATGATGAGTGACTCTTGGTATGATGAGTGAGTGACTCTTGGTAATGATGAGTGACTCTTGGTAATGATGAGTGACTCTTGGTAATGATGAGTGACTCTTGGTAATGATGAGTGACTCTTGGTAATGATGAGTGACTCTTGGTAATGATGAGTGACTCTTGGTAATGATGAGTGACTCTTGGTAATGATGAGTGACTCTTGGTAATGATGAGTGACTCTTGGTAATGATGAGTGACTCTTGGTAATGATGAGTGACTCTTGGTAATGATGAGTGACTCTTGGTAATGATGAGTGACTCTTGGTAATGATGAGTGACTCTTGGTAATGATGAGTGACTCTTGGTAATGATGAGTGACTCTTGGTAATGATGAGTGACTCTTGGTAATGATGAGTGACTCTTGGTAATGATGAGTGACTCTTGGTAATGATGAGTGACTCTTGGTAATGATGAGTGACTCTTGGTAATGATGAGTGACTCTTGGTAATGATGAGTGACTCTTGGTAATGATGAGTGACTCTTGGTAATGATGAGTGACTCTTGGTAATGATGAGTGACTCTTGGTAATGATGAGTGACTCTTGGTAATGATGAGTGACTCTTGGTAATGATGAGTGACTCTTGGTAATGATGAGTGACTCTTGGTAATGATGATGAGTGACTCTTGGTAATGATGAGTGACTCTTGGTAATGATGAGTGACTCTTGGTAATGATGAGTGACTCTTGGTAATGATGAGTGACTCTTGGTAATGATGAGTGACTCTTGGTAATGATGAGTGACTCTTGGTAATGATGAGTGACTCTTGGTAATGATGAGTGACTCTTGGTAATGATGAGTGACTCTTGGTAATGATGAGTGACTCTTGGTAATGATGAGTGACTCTTGGTAATGATGAGTGACTCTTGGTAATGATGAGTGACTCTTGGTAATGATGAGTGACTCTTGGTAATGATGAGTGACTCTTGGTAATGATGAGTGACTCTTGGTAATGATGAGTGACTCTTGGTAATGATGAGTGACTCTTGGTAATGATGAGTGACTCTTGGTAATGATGAGTGACTCTTGGTAATGATGAGTGACTCTTGGTAATGATGAGTGACTCTTGGTAATGATGATGAGTGACTCTTGGTAATGATGAGTTACCCATGGTAATGATGAGTGGCTCTTGGTAATGATGAGTGACTCTTGGTAATGATGAGTGACTCTTGGTAATGATGAGTGACTCTTGGTAATGATGAGTGACTCTTGGTAATGATTAGTGACTCTTAGTAATGATGAGTGACTCTTGGTAATGATGAGTGACTCTTGGTAATGATGAGTGACTCTTGGTAATGATGAGTGACTCTTGGTAATGATGAGTGACTCTTGGTAATGATGAGTGACTCTTTGTAATGATGAGTGACTCTTGGTAATGATGAGTGACTCTTGGTAATGATGAGTGACTCTTGGTAATGATGAGTGACTCTTGGTAATGATGAGTGACTCTTGGTAATGATGAGTGATGTATAGAGTTGAAGAACAACCTGAGGACTCCTATTATTTATGCTTCTTGATATGAAGCCAAGGATTCTATTAGCTTTATTGCGAACACTTATGCACTGTTGTCTTGGTTTCAGATTACTGCTAACCAGAACTCCTAAATCTTTTTCGCAATCCGTAATATTAAGATCTACATTATTTAGTTTATATGTGGCATGGTTATTGTCCTGTCCAACATTTAGAACTTTGCATTTGTCTATATTAAACTGCATCTGCCACTTCTCCGACCACTGCATCAGTCTATTCAAATCCTCCTGGAGTGCTCGAATGTCCTCGTCAGAATGAATTCGACGGCCTATTTTGGTGTCATCGGCAAACTTGCCGATGTCGCTCTTTATGCCCTCATCTATGTCGTTTATGTAGATTGTGAACAGCAGGGGGCCCAACACTGACCCCTGTGGAACACCGCTCGTGACGCTTCCCCACTCTGATTTCTCCCCATTTATGCAAACTCTCTGCTGCCTATTTGTCAACCATGCCTCTATCCAGGAAAAAATTTCTCCTCCTATTCCATGTGCTTTAATTTTCCTCAATAGTCTCTGATGTGGGACCCTGTCAAAAGCCTTACTGAAGTCCATATACACAATATCATATTCATTACCATGATCTACCTCCTCAAATACCTTAGTGAAAAAAGTTAATAAATTCGTAAGGCAGGAACGCCCCTTTGTAAAACCATGCTGAGATTCGTTGATTAATTTATGCTTTTCAAGGTGGCTACGAACTGCCTCGGCAATTATTGATTCCATAAATTTTCCCACTATGGAGGTTAGGCTTATTGGTCTATAGTTCGAAGCTAAGGACCTGTCACCTGTTTTGAAAATAGGTATCACATTTGCCATTTTCCACTTATCTGGCACCATGCCAGTTTGTAGTGATATGTTGAAAAGATTAGCCAAAGGTGTGCTAAGCTCCTCTTTACATTCCTTTAGAACCCTTGCATACAGTTCATCAGGGCCTGGGGATTTGTTAGGTTTTAATTTATCTATTTGCCTAAGGACCATGTCACTTGTGACCCTAATAGTGCACAGTTTATTATCGTCCTGTTCTACATAATTTATCATTACTGGAATATCGCTGGTATCCTCCTGTGTAAAAACTGAGAGGAAGTATGTGTTAAAAATTCTACACATTTCCTTATCACTGTCAGTGAGCTGACCCGAGGAACTTTTGAGTGGGCCTATCTTGTCCCTGATCTTACTTCTGTATACCTGAAAGAATCCTTTTGGGTTAGTCTTCGATTCTCTTGCAACTTTAACCTCATAATCTCTATTTGCTTTTCTAATTCCCTTTTTTATTTCTCTCTTTAACTGAATATATCGATTTCTTAATTGCCCCTCTCCTCTTTTGATTTGCCTATATATGCCTCTCTTTTGACCAATCAGATATTTTAATCTATTGTTCATCCATTTAGGATCATTTTTGTTTGATCTGATTTCCCTATTTGGAACATAATTTGACTGAGCAGCTAGAACTATGCCCTGGAAAGCATCATATCGGCAACCATCACCACCTACCTGACCCCTAGTCAGGTCATTCCAGTTCAGCCCACCTAAGTAATTTTTCAGTCCTATGAAATCAGCCAAGCGAAAGTCAGGGACGGAGACTTGATTGCCATTATTAGGGGAATTCCATGATATGTTAAAACTGAGTGATTTGTGATCACTCTCCCCAAGCTCATCATTAACCTCAAGATTATTAATTAGTGTTTCCCTACTGGCAAGAACCAAGTCAAGGAGGTTATTTCCCCTAGTTGGCTCTGTCACAAACTGTTTTAAAAAACAATCCTGGATCGTATCAAGAAAGTCACCCGACTCTAAATTTCCTGTCAAATTGCTCCAGTCAATCTGTCTATAGTTGAAATCTCCCATTAGCACAACATTTTCGTATGTAGATGCCTTACGAATTTCGTCCCATAGAAGTTTACTGCACTCCCTATCAAGATTTGGGGCCCTGTAAATCACACCCAAAATTAGTTTTTCTCGGCCCTCGAGAAGCTGTAACCAAACAGATTCAGTGGCTGACGCTTCTAATTTAATATCTTGTCTAACACAACAATTTAAATTGTCTCTGACATACATCGCTACTCCACCACCTTTCCTGTTGACCCTGTCAGTGTGGAATAATTTATAGCCTTGTATGTGACATTCAGAGGGCATCTCTCTATCTTTCAGATTGAGCCAGGTCTCTGTTATAGCAATAATATCTATGTTTCCTGCACTTGCAATTAATCTTAGCTCATCTATCTTATTTCTAACACTCCTGCTATTAGTATAGTAAACCTTAAGGGAGCTAGTCCCTTGCTGCCCTCTGCTGTCCCCCTTTGTTTGCTGACCTGTTCTATTGTCTTTATTTATAACTTCATGCTGAATGCCTTTTATACATTTACTGTTTCCAACCCTAGTGTTGCAACCTGCTTGTTTCCCACACACACCCATACCTCTATCTTCCATCAGTTTAAAATCATAGGCATTTCACCAATGGCCTTCTCAATCGAGTCTGCAAGTGCTACCACCCCTGCCCCAGAGAGATGAACCCCATCCCTTGCATACATATCATGTTTGCCATAAAAGTTGTTCCAGTTGTCAATGAATGGGATTGCAAGTTCCTTGCAGTATCTGTCTAGCCAGCAATTTACACCAATTGCCCTAGACAACCATTCATTTCCTACTCCCCTTCTAGGCAAGATGCTACATATGATTGGGATCCCTCCCTTAGACTTAATGAAATCTATAGCTGACCTGTACTTATCTAGCAGCTCTTCTCTCCTACCCTTCCCAATATCATTTCCACCAGCACTGAGACAGATAATGGGCTTGTTCCCATTACCTGACATGATATTATCCAGTCTGTTGACAATGTCCCCAACACCAGCTCCAGGGAAGCACACTCTATCTCTCATCTTCTTATTCCTATTACAAAAAGCACGATCAACATATCTTACCTGAGAGTCACCAACCACAAGAATGCGCTTACCTTCATTAGCAGGGGCAGTAGTACCCTTACCTTCACTGGCCACTGAAGTACATTTATCCTGGAGAACAGAGAAGCGATTTCCTACCTTCAGATCTGCACTCTTAACTTTCCTTACTCTGATGCGCCTCCCATTACTGTGAACAACTCGCCACTTGTAGCAGGTGCTGGGCTGCACCTCACTGCTGGTAGCCGTTGCTACCACCCCACCTACAGCCTCCTCACAGTGAGAGACAGACTGCACCTCACTGCTAGAAGCCTCATTCCCCACATCTCCAACCACCTCACACTCTCTCCCAGGCCCATTGAGGTGGACCTTCAGCCTCCTAATCTCCTCCTGGAGAAGCAAGACCTCCTCCTTCAACTCTCCAACCTCAGCTTTTAAAACACTGTAGAAGCAAGCCATGCTTTGTAACCGTCCACGCTAATCCCCAAGCAGCTCAGGGTCTGTGACCTCACGTGACGACTGACCACTGAACACTGACTCTTGGTAGTGATGAGTGACTCATGGTAATAATTAGTGACTCTTGGTGATGATGAGTGACTCTTTGTAATGATGAATGACTATTTTTAATGATGAGTGACTTTTGGTAATGATGAGTGGCTCTTGGTAATGATGAATGACTCTTGGTAATGATGAGTGACTCTTGGTAATGAAGAGTGACTCTTGGTAATGATGAGTGGCTCTTGGTAATGAAGAGAGACTCTTGGTAATGATGAGTAATTCTTGGTAATGATGAGTGACTCTTATTAATGATGAATTACCCTTGGTAATGATGAGTGGGTCTTGGTAATGAAGAGTGACTCTTGGTAATGATGAGTGACTCTTTTTAACGATGAGTTACCCTTGGTAATGATGAGTGGCTCTTGGTAATGAAGAGTGACTCTTGGTGATGATGAGTGACTCTTGGTAATGAAGAGTGACTCTTGGTAATGATGAGTGACTCTTTTTAATGATGAGTTACCCTTGGTAATGATGAGTGGCTCTTGGTAATGAAGAGTGACTCTTGGTGATGGTGAGTGACTCTTGGTAATGATGAGTGACTCTGCGTAATGATGAGTGACTCTTGGTAATAATGAGTGACTCTTGGTAATGATGAGTGACCCTTAGTAATGAAGAATGACTCTTGGTGATGATGAATGACTCTTTTTAATGATGAGTTACCCTTGGTAATGATGAGTGGCTCTTGGTAATGAAGAGTGACTCTTGGTGATGATGAGTGACTCTTGGTAATGATGAGTTACTCTTGGTAATGATGACTGACTCTTGGTAATGATGAGTGACTCTTGGTAATGATGAGTGACTCTTGGTAATGATGAGTGACTCTTGGTAATGATGAGTGACTTTTTAATGATGAGTTACCCGTGGTAATGATGAGTGGCTCTTGGTAATGATGAGTGACTCTTGGTAATGATGAGTGACTCTTGGTAATGATGAGTGACTCTTGGTAATGATGAGTGACTCTTGGTAATGATGAGTGACTCTTGGTAATGATGAGTGACTCTTGGTAATGATGAGTGACTCTTTTTAATGATGAGTGACTCTTGGTAATGATGAGTGACTCTTGGTAATGATGAGTGACTCTTGGTAATGATGAGTGACTCTTGGTAATGATGAGTGACTCTTGGTAATGATGAGTGACTCTTGGTAATGATGAGTGACTCTTGGTAATGATGAGTGACTCTTGGTAATGATGAGTGACTCTTGGTAATGATGAGTGACTCTTGGTGATGATGAGTGACTCTTGGTAATGATGAGTGACTCTTGGTAATGATGAGTGACTCTTGGTAATGATGAGTGACTCTTGGTAATGATGAGTGACTCTTGGTAATGATGAGTGACTCTTGGTGATGATGAGTGACTCTTGGTAATGAAGAGTGACTCTTGGTAGTGATGAGTGACTCTTGGTAATGATGAGTGACTCTTGGTAATGAAGAGTGACTCTTGGTGATGATGAGTGACTCTTGGTAATGAAGAGTGACTCTTGGTAGTGATGAGTGGCTCTTGGTAATGATGAGTGACTCTTGGTAATGATGAGTGACTCTTGGTAATGATGACTGACTCTTGGTAATAAAGAGTGACCCTTGGTAATGAAGAGTGACTTTTGGTGATGATGAGTGACTCTTTGTAATGATGAGTGACTCTTGGTGATGATGAGTGACTCTTGGTAATTATGAGTGACTCTTGGTAATGATGAGTGACCCTTGGTAATGAAGAGTGACTCTTGGTGATGATGAGTGACTCTTGGTAATGATGTGTGACCCTTGGTAATGAAGAGTGACTCTTGGTGATGATGAGTGACTCTTGGTAATGATGAGTGACTCTTGGTAATGATGAGTGACTCTTGGTAATGATGAGTGACTCTTGGTAATGATGAGTGACTCTTGGTAATGATGAGTGACTCTTGGTAATGATGAGTGACTCTTGGTAATGATGAGTGACTCTTTTTAATGATGAGTGACTTTTGGTAATGATGAGTGGCTCTTGGTAATGATGAATGACTCTTGGTAATGATGAGTGACTCTTGGTAATGAAGAGTGACTCTTGGTAATGATGAGTGACTCTTGGTAATGATGAGTGACTCTTGGTAATGATGAGTGACTCTTGGTAATGATGAGTGACTCTTGGTAATGATGAGTGACACTGGGTAATGATGAGTGACTCTTGGTAATGATGAGTGACTCTTGGTAATGAAGAGTGACTCTTGGTAATGATGAGTGACTCTTGGTAATGATGAGTGACTCTTGGTAATGATGAGTGACTCTTGGTAATGATGAGTGACTCATGGTAAATATTAGTGACTCTTGGTGATGATGAGTGACTCTTGGTAATGATGAATGACTCTTTTTAATGATGAGTGACTTTTGGTAATGATGAGTGGCTCTTGGTAATGATGAATGACTCTTGGTAATGATGAGTGACTCTTGGTAACGAAGAGTGACTCTTGGTGATGATGAGTGACTCTTGGTAATAATGAGTGACTCTTGGTAATGATGAGTGACCCTTGGTAATGATGAGTGACTCTTTGTAATGATGAGTTCCCCTTGGTAATGATGAGTGGCTCTTGGTAATGATGAGTGACTCTTGGTAATGATGAGTGGCTCTTGGTAATGATAAGTGACTCTTGGTGATGATGCATGACTCTTGGTAATGATGAGTGACTCTTTTTAATGAGTGACTCTTGGTAATGATGAGTGACTCTTGGTAATGATGAGTGACTCTTGGTGATGATGAGTGACTCTTGGTAATGAAGAGTGACTCTTGGTAGTGATGAGTGACTCTTGGTAATGATGAGTGACTCTTGGTAATGAAGAGTGACTCTTGGTAATGAGGAGTGACTCTTGGTAATGATGAGTGACTCTTTTTAATGATGAGTTACCCTTGGTAATGATGAGTGGCTCTTGGTAATGATGAGTGACTCTTGGTAATGATGAGTGGCTCTTGGTAATGATGAGTGACTCTTGGTGATGATGAGTGACTCATGGTAATGATGAGTGACTCTTGGTAGTGATGAGTGACTCTTGGTAATGATGAGTGACTCTTTGTAATGAAGAGTGACTCTTGGTGATGATGAGTGACTCATGGTAATGATGAGTGATTCTTTTTAATGATGAGTGACTCTTTTTAATGATGAGTGACTCTTTTTAATGATGAGTGACTCATGGTAATGATGAGTGGCTCTTGGTAATGATGAGTGACTCTTTTTAATGATGAGTGACTCTTGGTAATGATGAGTGACTCTTGGTAATGATGAGTGACTCTTGGTAATGATGAGTGACTCTTGGTAATGATGAGTGACTCTTGGTAATGATGAGTGACTCTTGGTAATGATGAGTGACTCTTGGTAATGATGAGTGACTCTTGGTAATGATGAGTGACTCTTGGTGATGATGAGTGACTCTTGGTAATGATGAGTGACTCATGGTAATGATGAGTGACTCTTGGTAATGATGAGTGACTCTTGGTAATGATGAGTGACTCTTGGTAATGATGAGTGACTCTTGGTAATGATGAGTGACTCTTGGTAATGATGAGTGACTCATGGTAATGATGAGTGACTCTTGGTAATGATGAGTTACTCTTGGTAATGATGAGTGACTCTTGGTAATGATGAGTGACTCTTGGTGATGATGAGTGACTCTTGGTAATGATGAGTGACTCTTGGTGATGATGAGTGACTCTTGGTAATGATGTGTGACTCTTGATGATGATGAGTGACTCTTGGTAATGATGAGTGACTCTTGGTAATGATGAGTGACCCATGGTAATGAAGAGTGACTCTTTTTAATGATGAGTGACTTTTTAGTGATTAGTTACCCGTGGTAATGATGAGTGGCTCTTGGTAATGATGAGTGACTCTTGATAATGATTAGTTACTTTTGATAATGATGAGTGACACTTGGAAATGATGAGTGACTCTTGGTAATGATGAGTGACTCTTTTTAATGATGAGTTACCCTTGGTAATGATGCCTGACTCTTGGTAATGATGAGTGACTCTTGGTAATGATGAGTGACTCTTGGTAATGATGAGTGACTCTTGATAATGATGATGAGTGATGAGTGGCTCTTGGTAATGATGAATGACTTTTGGTAATGATGAGTGACTCTTGGTAATGATGAGTGACTCTTGGTAATGATGAATGACTCTTGATAATGATGAGTGACTCTTGGTAATGATGAGTGACTCTTGGTAATGAAGAGTGACTCTTGGTAATGATGAGTGACTCTTGGTAATGATGAGTGACTCTTGGTAGTGATGAGTGACTCTTTGTAATGATGAGTGACTCTTGGTAATGATGAGTGACTCTTGGTAATGATGAGTGACTCTTGGTAATGATGAGTGACTCTTGGTAATGATGAGTGACTCTTGGTAATGATGAGTGACTCTTGGTAATGATGAGTGACTCTTGGTAATGATGAGTGACTCTTAGTAATGATGAGTGACTCTTGGTAATGATGAGTGACTCTTGGTAATGATGAGTGACTCTTGGTAATGATGAGTGACTCTTGGTAATGATGAGTGACTCTTGGTAATGATGAGTGACTCTTGGTAATGATGAGTGACTCTTTTAATAATGAGTTACTCTTGGTAATGATGAGTGACTCTTGGTAATGATGAGCGACTCTTGGTAATAATGAGTGACTCTTGGTAATGATGAGTGACTCTTGGTAATGATGAGCGACTCTTGGTAATAATGAGTGACTCTTGGTAATGATGAGTGACTCTTGGTAATGATGAGTGACTCTTGGTAATGATGAGTGACTCTTGGTAATGATGAGTGACTCTTGGTAATGATGAGTGACTCTTGGTAATGATGAGTGACTCTTGGTAATGATGAGTGACTCTTGGTAATGATGAGTGACTCATGGTAATGGAGAGTGACTCTTGGTAATGATGAGTGACTCCTGGTGATGATGAGTGACTCTTGGTAATGATGAGTGACTCATAGTAATGAAGAGTGACTCTTGGTAATGATGAGTGATTCTTGGTAATGATGAGTGACTCTTGGTAATGATGAGTGACTCTTGGTAATGATGAGTGACTCTTTTTAATGATGAGTGGCTCTTGGTAATGATGAGTGACTCTTGGTAATGATGAGTGACTCTTGGTAATGATGAGTGACTCTTGGTAATGATGAGTGACTCTTGGTAATGATGAGTGACTCTTGGTAATGATGAGTGACCCTTGGTAATGATGAGTGACTCTTTTTAATGATGAGTTACCCTTGGTAATGATGAGTGGCTCTTGGTAATGATGAGAGATTCTTGGTAATGATGAGTGGCTCTTGGTAATGATAAGTGACTCTTGGTGATGATGAGTGACTCTTGGTAATGATGAGTGACTCATGGTAATGGAGAGTGACTCTTGGTAATGATGAGTGACTCCTGGTGATGATGAGTGACTCTTGGTAATGATGAGTGACTCATAGTAATGAAGAGTGACTCTTGGTAATGATGAGTGATTCTTGGTAATGATGAGTGACTCATGGTAATGATGAGTGACTCTTGGTAATGATGAGTGACTCATGGTAATAATGAGTGACTCTTGGTAATGATGAGTGACCCTTGGTAATGAAGAGTGACTCTTGGTGATGATGAGTGACTCTTGGTAATGATGAGTGACTCTTGGTGATGATGAGTGACTCTTGGTAATGATGAGTGACTCTTGGTAATGATGAGTGACTCTTGGTAATGATGAGTGACTCTTGGTAATGATGAGTGACTCTTGGTAATGATGAGTGACTCTTGGTGATGATGAGTGACTCTTGGTAATGATGAGTGACTCTTGGTAATGATGAGTGACTCTTGGTAATGATGAGTGACTCTTGGTAATGATGAGTGACTCTTGGTAATGATGAGTGACTCTTGGTAATGATGAGTGACTCTTGGTAATGATGAGTGACTCTTGGTAATGATGAGTGACTCTTGGTAATGATGAGTGACTCTTGGTAATGATGAGTGACTCTTGGTAATGATGAGTGACTCTTGGTAATGATGAGTGACTCTTGGTAATGATGAGTGACTCTTGGTAATGATGAGTGACTCTTGGTAATGATGAGTGACTCTTGGTAATGATGAGTGACTCGTGGTAATGATGAGTGACTCTTGGTAATGATGAGTGACTCTGGGTAATGATGATTGACTCTTGGTCATGATAAGTGACTCTGGGTAATGATGAGTGACTCTTGGTAATGATGAGTGACTCTTGGTAATGATGAGTGACTCTTGGTAATGATGACTGACTCTTGGTAATGATGAGTGACTCTTGGTAATGATGAGTGACTCTTGGTAATGATGAGTGACTCTTGGTAATGATGAGTGACTTTGGGTAATCATGAGTGGCTCTTGGTAACGATGAGTGACTCTTGGTAATGATGAGTGACTTATGGTAATGATGAGTGACTCTTGGTAATGATGAGTGACTCTTGGTCATGATCAGTGACTCTTGTTAATGATCTTGGTAATGATGAGTGACTCTTGGTAATGATGAGTGACTCTTGGTAATAATTAGTGACTCTTGGTAATGATGAGTGACTCTTGGTAATGATGAGTGACTCTTTTTAATGATGAGTTACCCTTGGTAATGATGAGTGACTCTTGGTAATGATGAGTGACTCTTGGTAATGATGAGTGACTCTTTTCAATGATGAGTTACCCTTGGCAATGATGAGTGGCTGTTGGTAATGATGAGTGACTCATGGTAATATTTAGTGACTCTTGGTAATGATGAGTTACCCTTGGTAATGATGAGTGGCTCTTGGTAATGATGAGTGACTCTTGGTAATGATGAGTGACTCTTTATAATGATGAGTGACTCATGGTAATAATTAGTGACTCTTGGTAATGATGAGTTACCCTTGGTAATGATGAGTGGCTCTTGGTAATGATGAGTGACTCTTGGTAATGATGAGTGACTCTTGGTAATGATGAGTGACTCTTGGTAATGATGAGTGACTCTTGGTAATGATGAGTGACTCTTGGTAATGATGAGTGACTCTTGGTAATGATGAGTGACTCTTGGTAATGATGAGTGACTCTTTTTAATGATGAGTTACCCTTGGTAATGATGAGTGGCTCTTGGTAATGATGAGTGACTCTTGGTAATGATGAGTGACTCTTGGTAATGATGAGTGACTCTTGGTAATGATGAGTGACTCTTGGTAATGATGAGTGACTCTTGGTAATGATGAGTGTCTCTTGGTAATGATGAGTGACTCTTGGTAATGATGAGTGACTGTTGGTAATGATGAGTGACTCTTGGTAATGATGAGTGACTCTTGGTAATGATGAGTGACTCTTGGTAATGACGAGAGACTCTTGGAAATGATGAGTGACTCTTGGTAATGATGAGTGACTCTTGGTAATGATGAGTGACTCTTGGTAATGATGAGTGACTCTTGGTAATGATGAGTGACTCTTGGTAATGATGAGTGACTCTTGGTAATGATGAGTGACTCTTGGTAATGATGAGTGACTCTTGGTAATGATGAGTGACTCTTGGTAATGATGAGTGACTCTTGGTAATGATGAGTGACTCTTGGTAATGATGAGTGACTCTTGGTAATGATGAGTGACTCTTGGTAATGATGAGTGACTCTTGGTAATGATGAGTGACTCTTGGTCATGATGAGTGACTCTTGGTAATGATGAGTGACTCTTGGTAATGATGAGTGTCTCTTTTTAATGATAAGTTACACTTGGTAATGATGAGTGGCTCTTGGTAATTTTGAGTGACTCTTAGTAATGATGAGTGGCTCTTGGTAATGATGAGTGACTCTTTTCAATGATGAGTGACTCTTGGTAATGAAGAGTGACTCTTGGTAATAAAGAGTGACTCTTGGTGATGTTGAGTGACTCTTGGTAATGAAGAGTGACTCTTGGTAGTGATGAGTGACTGTTGGTAATCATGAGTGACTCTTGGTAATGATGAGTGACTCTTGGTAATGATGAGTGACTTTTGGTAATGTTGAGAGACTCTTGGTAATGATGAGTGACTCTTTTTAATGATGAGTGACTCTTTTTAATGATGAGTGACTCATGGTAATGATGAGTGGCTCTTGGTAATGATGAGTGACTCTTTTTAATGATGAGTGACTCTTGGTAATGATGAGTGACTCTTGGTAATGATGAGTGACTCTTGGTAATGATGAGTGACTCTTGGTAATGATGAGTGACTCTTGGTAATGATGAGTGACTCTTTTTAATGATGAGTTACCCATGGTAATGATGAATGACTCTTGGTAATGATGAGTGACTCTTGGTAATGATGAGTGACTCTTTTTAATGATGAGTTACCCTTGGAAATGATGAGAGACTCTTGGTAATGATTAGTGACTCTTGGTAATAATTAGTGACTCTTGGTAATGATGTGTTACCCATGGTAATGATGAGTGGCTCTTGGTAATGATGAGTGACTCTTGGTAATGATGAGTGACTTTTTAATGATGAGTTACCCTTGGTAATGATGAGTGACTCTTGGTAATGATTAGTGACTCATGGTAATGATGAGTGACTCTTGGTAATGATGAGTGACTCTTGGTAATGATGAGTGACTCTTGGTAATGATGAGTGTCTCTTGGTAATGATGAGTGACTCTTGGTAATGATGAGTGACTCTTGGTAATGATGAGTTACTCTTGGTAATGATGAGTGACTCTTGGTAATGATGAGTGACTCTTGGTAATGATGAGTGACTCTTGGTAATGATGAGTGACTCTTGGTAATGATGAGTGACTCTTGGTAATGATGAGTGACTCTTGGTAATGATGAGTGACTCTTGGTAATGATGAGTGACTCTTGGTAATGATGAGTGACTCTTTTTAATGATGAGTGACTCTTGGTAATGATGAGTGACTCTTGGTAATGATGAGTGACTCTTGGTAATGATGAGTGACTCTTGGTAATGATGAGTGACTCTTGGTGATGATGAGTGACTCTTGGTAATGATGAGTGACTCTTGGTAATGATGAGTGACTCTTGTTAATGATGGTAATGATGACTCTTTTTAATGATGAGTGACTCTTGGTAATGATGAGTGACTCTTGGTAATGATGAGTGACTCTTGGTGATGATGAGTGACTCTTGGTAATGATGAGTGACTCTTGGTAATGATGAGTGACTCTTGGTAATGATGAGTGACTCTTGGTAATGAAGAGTGACTCTTGGTAATGATGAGTGACTCTTGGTAATGATGAGTGACTCTTTTTAATGATGAGTGACCATTGGTAATGATGAGTGGCTCTTGGTAATGATGAGTGACTCTTGGTAATGATGAGTGGCTCTTGGTAATGATGAGTGACTCTTGGTGATGATGAGTGACTCTTGGTAATGATGAGTGGCTCTTTTTAATGATGAGTGACTCTTGGTAATGATGAGTGACTCTTGGTGATGATCAGTGACTCTTGGTAATGATGAGTGACTCTTGGTAATGATGAGTGACTCTTGATGATGATGAGTGACTCTTGGTAATAAAGAGTGACTCTTGGTGATGATGAGTGACTCTTGGTAATGATGAGTGACTCATGGTAATGAAGAGTGACTCTTGGTAATGATGAGTGACTCTTGGTAATGATGAGTGACTCTTGGTAATGATGAGTGACTCTTGGTAATGATGAGTGACTCTTGGTAATGATGAGTGACTCTTGGTAATGATGAGTGACTCTTGGTAATGATGAGTGACTTATGGTAATGATGAGTGACTCTTGGTAATGATGAGTGACTCTTGGTAATGATGAGTTACACATGGAAATGATGAGTGACTCTTGGTAATGATGAGTGACTCTTTCTAGTGATATGTGACTCTTGGTGATGATGAGTGGCTCTTGGTAATGATGAGTGACTCTTTTTAATGATGAGTTACCCTTGGAATTGATGAGTGCCTCTTGGTAATGAAAAGTGACTTTTGGTGATGATGAGTGACTCTTGGTAATGATGAGTTACACTTGGTAATGATGAGTGGCTCTTGGTAATGAAGACTGACTCTTGGTAATGATGAGTGACTCTTGGTAATGATGAGTGACCCTCGGTAATGAAGAGTGACTCTTGGTGATGATGAGTGACTCTTGGTAATGAAGAGTGACTCTTGGTAATTATGAGTGACTCTTGGTAATGATGAGTGACCCTTGGTAATGATTAGTGGTAATGATGAGTGACCCTTGGTAAAGATGAGTGACTCTTGGTGATGATGAGTGACTCTTGGTAATGATGAGTGACTCTTGGTAATGATGAGTGACTCTTGGTAATGATGAGTGACTCTTGGTAATGATGAGTGACTCTTGGTAATGATGAGTGACTCATGGTAATGATGAGTGACTCTTGGTAATGATGAGTGACTCTTTTTAATGATGAGTGACTCTTGGTAATGATGAGTGACTCTTGGTAATGATGAGTGACTCTTGGTGATGATGAGTGACTCTTGGTAATGAAGAGTGACTCTTGGTAGTGATGAGTGACTCTTGGTAATGATGAGTGACTCTTGGTAATGATGAGTGACTCTTGGTAATGATGAGTGACTCTTGGTAATGATGAGTGACTCTTGGTAATGATGAGTGACTCTTGGTAATGATGAGTGACTCTTGGTAATGATGAGTGACTCTTTTTAATGATGAGTTACCCTTGGTAATGATGAGTGGCTCTTGGTAATGATGAGTGACTCTTGGTAATGATGAGTGACTCTTGGTAATGATGAGTGACTCTTGGTAATGATGAGTGACTCTTGGTAATGATGAGTGACTCTTGGTAATGATGAGTGACTCTTAGTAATGATGAGTGACTCTTGGTAATGATGAGTGACTCTTTTTAATGATGAGTGACTCATGGTAATAATTAGTGACTCTTGGTGATGATGAGTGACTCTTGGTAATGAAGAGTGACTCTTGGTGATGATGAGTGACTCTTGGTAATGATGAGTGACTCTTGGTAATGATGACTGACTCTTAGTAATGATGAGTGACTCTTGGTAATGATGATGAGTGCCTCTTGGTAATGATGAGTGACTCTTGGTAATGATGAGTGACTCTTGGTAATGATGAGTGTCTCTTGGTAATGATGAGTGACTCTTTGTAATGATGAGTGACTCTTTTTAATGATGAGTGACTATTGGTAATAATGAGTGACTCTTGGTAATGACGAGTGACTCTTGGTAATGATTAGTTACTCTTGGTAATGATGAGTGACTCTTGGTAATGATGAGTGACTCTTGGTAATGATGAGTGACTCTTGGTAATGATGAGTGACTCTTGGTAATGATGAGTGACTCTTGGTAATGATGAGTGACTCTTGGTAATGATGAGTGACTCTTGGTAATGATGAGTGACTCTTGGTAATGATGAGTGACTCTTGGTAATGATGAGTGACTCTTGGTAATGATGAGTGACTCTTGGTAATGATGAGTGACTCTTGGTAATGATGAGTGACTCTTGGTAATGATGAGTGACTCTTGGTAATGATGAGTGACTCTTGGTAATGATGAGTGACTCTTGGTAATGATGAGTGACTCTTGGTAATGATGAGTGACTCTTGGTAATGATGAGTGACTCTTGTTAATGATGAGTGACTCTTGGTAATGATGAGTGACTCTTGGTAATGATGAGTGACTCTTGGTAATGATGAGTGACTCTTGGTAATGATGAGTGACTCATGGTAATGATGAGTGACTCTTGGTAATGATGAGTGAGTCTTGGTAATGATGAGTGACTCTTGGTAATTATGAGTGACCGTTGGTAATGATGAGTGACTCTTGGTAATGATGAGTGACTCTTGGTAATGATGAGTGACTCTTGGTAATGATGAGTGACTATTCGTAATGATGAGTGACTCTTGGTAATGATGAGTGACTCTAAGTAATAATGAGTGACTTTTGGTAATGATGAGTGACTCTTGGTAATGATGAGTGACTCTTGGTAATGATGAGTGACTCTTGGTAATGATGAGTGACTCTTGGTAATGATGAGTGACTCATGGTAATGATGAGTGACTCTTGGTAATGATGAGTGACTCTTCGTAATGATGAGTGACTCTTGGTAATGATGAGTGACTCCTTTTAATGATGAGTTTCCCTTGGTAATGATGAATGACTCTTGGTAATGATGAGTGACTCTTGGTAATGATGAGTGACTCTTGGTAATGATGAGTGACTCTTCGTAATGATGAGTGGCTCTTGGTAATGATGAGTGACTCTTGGTAATGATGAGTGACTCTTGGTAATGATGAGTGACTCTTGGTAATGATGAGTGACTCTTGGTGATGATGAGTGACTCTTGGTAATGATGAGTGACTCATGGTAATGAAGAGTGACTCTTGGTAATGATGAGTGACTCTTGGTAATGATGAGTGACTCTTGGTAATGATGAGTGACTCTTGGTAATGATGAGTGACTCTTGGTAATGATGAGTGACTCTTGGTAATGACGCGTGACTCTTGGTAATGATGAGTGACTCTTGGTAATGATGAAAGACTCTTGGTAATGATGAGTGACTCTTGGAAATGATGAGTGACTCTTGGTTTTGAAGAGTGACTCTTGGTAATGATGAGTGATTCTTGGTAATGATTAGTGACTCTTGGTAACGATGAGTGACTCTTGGTAATGATGAGTGACTCATGGTAATAATTAGTGACTCTTGGTAATGATGAGTGACTCTTGGTAATGATGAGTGACTCTTGGTAATGATGAGTGACTCTTGGTAATGATGAGTGACTCTTGGTAATGATGAGTGACTCTTGGTAATGATGAGTGACTCTTGGTAATGATGAGTGACTCTTGGTAATGATGAGTGACTCTTGGTAATGATGAGTGACTCTTGGTAATGATGATTAACTCTTGGTAATCATGAGTGAATCTTGGTAATGATGAGTGACTCTTGGTAATGATGAGTGACTCTTGGTAATGATGAGTGACTCTTGGTAATGATGAGTGACTCTTGGTAATGATAAGTGACTCTTGGTGATGATGTATGACTGTTGGTAATGATGAGTGACTCTTGTTAATGATGAGTGACTCTTGGTAATGAAGAGTGACTCTTGGTAGTGATGAGTGACTCTTGGTAATGATGAGTGACTCTTGGTAATGATGAGTGACTCTTGGTAATGATGAGTGACTCTTGGTAATGATGAGTGACTCTTGGTAATGATGAGTGACTCTTTTTAATGATGAGTGACTCTTGGTAATGATGAGTGGCTCTTGGTAATGATGAGTGACTCTTGGTAATGATGAGTGACTCTTGGTAATGATGAGTGACTCTTGGTAATGATGAGTGACTCTTGGTAATGATGAGTGACTCTTGGTAATGATGAGTGACTCTTGGTAATGATGAGTGACTCTTGGTAATGATGAGTGACTCTTGGTAATGATGAGTGACTCTTGGTAATGATGAGTCACTCTTGATAATGATGAGTGACTCTTGGTAATGATGAGTGACTCTTGGTAATGATGAGTGACTCTTGGTAATGATGAGTGACTCTTGGTAATGATGAGTGACTCTTGGTAATGATGAGTGACTCTTGGTAATGATGAGTGACTCTTTTTAATGATGAGTGACTCTTGGTAATGATGAGTGACTCTTGTTAATGATGAGTTACACGTGGTAATGATGAGTGACTCTTGGTAATGATGAGTGACTCTTGGTAATGAAGAGTGACTCTTGGTAATGATGAGTGACTCTTGGTAATGATGAGTGACTCTTGGTAATGATGAGTGACTCTTGGTAATGATGAGTGACTCTTGGTGATGATGAATGACTCTTGGTAATGATGAGTGACTCTTTTTAATGATGAGTGACTCTTGGTAATGATGAGTGACTCTTGGAAATGATGAGTGACTCTTGGTGATGATGAGTGACTCTTGGTAAAGAAGAGTGACTCCTGGTAGTGATGAGTGACTCTTGGTAATGATGAGTGACTCTTGGTAATCATGAGTGACCCTTGGTAATGATGAGTGACTCTTGGTAATGATGAGTGACTCATGGTAATGATGAGTGACTCTTGGTGATGATGAGTGACTCTTCATAATGATGAGTGACTCATGGTAATGATGAGTGACTCTTTTTAATGATGAGTGACTCATGGTAATGATGAGTGACTCTTGGTAATGATGAGTGACTCTTGGTAATGATGAGTGACTCTTGGTAATGATGAGTGACTCTTGGTAATGATGAGTGACTCTTTTTAATGATGAGTGACTCTTGGTAATGATGAGTGACTCTTGGTAATGATGAGTGACTCTTGGTAATGATGAGTGACTCTTGGTAATGATGAGTGACTCATGGTAATGATGAGTGACTCTTGGTAATGATGAGTGATTCTTTTTAATGATGAGTCATGGTACTCTTGGTAATGATGAGTGACTCTTGGTAATGATGAGTGGCTCTTGGTAATGAAGAGTGACTTGGTGATGATGAGTGACTCTTGGTAATGATGAGTTACTCTTGGTAATGATGAGTGACTCTTGGAAATGATGAGTGACTCTTGGTAATGATGAGTGACTCTTCGTAGTGACTCTTGGTAATGATGAGTGACTCTTTTTAATGATGAGTTACCCGTGGTGATGATGAGTGGCTCTTGGTAATGATGAGTGACTCTTGGTAATGATGAGTGACTCTTGGTAATGATGAGTGACTCTTGGTAATGATGAATGACTCTTGGTAATGATGAGTGACTCTTGGTAATGATGAGTGACTCTTGGTAATGATGAGTGACTCTTGGTAATGATGAGTGACTCTTGGTAATGATGAGTGACTCTTGGTAATGATGAGTGACTCTTGGTAATGAAGAGTGACTCTTGGTAATGATGAGTGACTCTTGGTAATGATGAGTGACTCTTGGTAATGATGAGTGACTCTTGGTAATGATGAGTGACTCTTGGTGATGATGAGTGACTCTTTGTAATGATTAGTGGCTCTTTTTAACGATGAGTGACACTTGGTAATGATGAGTGACTCTTGGTAATGATGAGTGACTCTTGATGATGATGAGTGACTCTTGGTAATAAAGAGTGACTCTTGGTGATGATGAGTGACTCTTGGTAATGATGAGTGACTCATGGAAATGAAGAGTGACTGTTGGTAATGATTAGTGGCTCTTGGTAATGATGAGTGACTCTTGGTAATGATGAGTGACTCTTGGTAATGATGAGATACTCTTCGTAATGATGAGTGACTCTTGGTAATGATGAGTGACTCTTGGTAATGATGAGTGACTCTTGGTAATGATGAATGACTCTTGGTAATGATGAGTGACTCTTGGTAATGATGATTGACTCTTGGTAATGATGAGTGACTCTTGGTAATGATGAGTGACTCTTGGTAATGAGTGAGAACGATGACTCTTGGTAATGATGAGGGACTCTTGGTAATGATGAGTTACTCTTGGTAATGATGAGTGACTCTTGGTAATGATGAGTGACTCTTGGTAATGATGAGTGACTCTTGGTAATGATGAGTGACTCTTGGTAATGATGAGTGACTCTTTTTAATGATGAGTGACTCTTGGTAATGATGAGTGACTCTTGGTAATGATGAGTGACTCTTGGTAATGATGAGTGACTCTTGGTAATGATGAGTGACTCATGGTAATGATGAGTGACTCTTGGTAATGATGAGTGACTCTTGGTAATGATGAGTGACTCTTGGTAATCATGAGTGACCCTTGGTAATGATGAGTGACTCTTGGTAATGATGAGTGACTCATGGTAATGATGAGTGACTCTTGGTGATGATGAGTGACTCTTCATAATGATGAGTGACTCTTGGTAATTATGAGTGATTCTTTTTAATGATGAGTTACCCTTGGTAATGATGAGTGACTCTTGGTAATGATGAGTGACTCTTGGTAATGATGAGTGACTCTTGGTAATGATGAGTGACTCTTGGTAATGATGAGTGACTCTTGGTAATGATGATTGAATCTTGGTAATGATGAGTGACTCATGGTAATGATGAGTGACTCTTGGTAATGATGAGTGACTCTTGGTAATGATGAGTGACTCTTGGTAATGATGAGTGACTCTTGGTAATGATGAGTGACTCTTGGTAATGAAGAGTGACTCTTGGTGATGATGAGTGACTCTTGGTAATAATGAGTGACTCTTGGTAATGATGAGTGACCCTTGGTAATGAAGAGTGACTCTTGGTGATGATGAGTGACTCTTGGTAATGATGAGTGACTCTTGGTAATGATGAGTGACTCTTGGTAATGATGACTGACTCTTGGTAATAAAGAGTGACCCTTGGTAATGTTGAGTTACTTTTGGTGATGATGAGTGACTCTTTGTAATGATGAGTGACTCTTGGTGATGATGAGTGACTCTTGGTAATTATGAGTGACTCTTGGTAATGATGAGTGACCCTTGGTAATGAAGAGTGACTCTTGGTGATGATGAGTGACTCTTGGTAATGATGTGTGACTCTTGGTGATGATGAGTGACTCTTGGTAATGATGAGTGACTCTTGGTAATGATGAGTGACCCTTGGTAATTATGACTGACTCTTGTTAATGATGAGTTACACTTGGTTATGATGAATGACTCTTGGTAATGATGAGTGGCTCTTGGCAATGATGAGTGACTCTTGGTAATGATGAGTGACTCTTGGTAATGATGAGTGACTCTTCGTAATGATGAGTGACTCTTGGTAATGATGAGTGACTCTTTAATGGAGTGATGATGAGTGACTCTTGGTAATGACGACTGCCTCTTGGTCATGATGAGTGACTCTTGGTAATGATGAGTGACTCTTGGTCATGATGAGTGACTCTTGGTAATGATGAGTGACTCTTGGTAATGATGAGTGACTCTTGGTAATGATGAGTGACTCTTGGTAATGATGAGTGACTCTTGGTAATGATGAGTGACTCTTGGTAATGATGAGTTACTCTTGGTAATGATGAGTGACTCTTGGTAATGATGAGTGACTCTTGGTGATGATGAGTGACTCTTGGTAATGATGAGTGACTCATGGTAATGATGAGTGACTCTTGGTAATGATGAGTGACTCTTGGTAATGATGAGTGACTCTTGGTAATGATGAGTGACTCTTGGTAATGATGAGTGACTCTTGGTAATGATGAGTGACTCTTGGTAATGATGAGTCACTCTTGATAATGGTGAGTGACTCTTGGTAATGATGAGTGACTCTTGGTAATGATGAATGACTCTTGGTAATCATGAGTGACTCTTGGTAATGATGAGTGACTCTTGGTAGTGATGAGTGACTCTTGTTAATGATGAGTGACTCTTGGTAATGATGAGTGACTCTTGGTAATGATGAGTGACTCATGGTAATGATGAGTGACTCTTGGTAATGATGAGTGACTCTTGGTAGTGATGAGTGACTCTTGGTAATGCTGAGTGACTCTTGGTGATGATGAGTGACTCTTGGTAATGATGAGTGACTCATGGTAATGATGAGTGACTCTTGGTAATGATGAGTGGCTGTTGGTAATGATGAGTGACTGATGAGTGACTCTTGGTAGTGATGAGTGACTCTTGGTAGTGATGAGTGAATCTTGGTAATGATGAGATAATCTTGATAATGATGAGTGACTCTTTGTAATGATGAGTGACTCTTGGTAATGATGAGTGACTCTTGGTAATGACGAGTGACTCTTGGTGATGATGCATGACTCTTGGTAATGATGAGTGACTCTTGGTAATGATGAGTTACTCTTGGTAATGATGACTGACTCTTGGTAATGATGAGTGACTCTTGGTAATGATGAGTGACTCTTGGTAATGATGAGTGACTCTTGGTAATGATGAGTGACTCTTGGTAATGATGAGTGACTCTTGGTAATGATGAGTGACTCTTGGTAATGATGAGTGACTCTTGGTAATGATGAGTGACTCTTGGTAATGATGAGTGACTCTTTTTAATGATGAGTTACCCTTGGTAATGATGAGTGGCTCTTGGTAATGATGAGTGACTCTTGGTAATGATGAGTGACTCTTGGTAATGATGAGTGACTCTTGGTAATGATGAGTGACTCTTGGTAATGATGAGTGACTCATGGTAATATTTAGTGACTCTTGGTAATGATGAGTTACCCTTGGTAATGATGAGTGGCTCTTGGTAATGATGAGTGACTCTTGGTAATGATGAGTGACTCTTGGTAATGATGAGTGACTCTTGGTAATGATGAGTGACTCTTGGTAATGATGAGTGACTCTTGGTAATGATGAGTGACTCTTGCTGATAATGCATGACTCTTGGTAATGATGAGTGACTCTTGGTAATGATGAGTGACTCTTGGTAATGATGAGTGACTCTTGGTAATGAAGAGTGACTCTTGGTAATGATGAGTGACTCTTGGTAATGATGAGTGACTCTTGGTAATGATGAGTGACTCTTGGTAATGATGAGTGACTCTTGGTGATGATGAGTGACTCTTGGTAATGAAGAGTGACTCATGGTAATGATGAGTGACTCTTGGTAATGATGAGTCAGTCTTGGTAATGATGAGTGACTCTTGGTAATGATGAGTGACTCTTGGTAGTGATGAGTGACTCTTTGTAATGATGAGTGACTCTTGGTGATGATGAGTGACCCTTGGTAATGATGAGTGACTCATGGTAATGATGAGTGACTCTTGGTAATGATGAGTGACTCTTGGTAATGATGAGTGAATCTTGGTAATCATGAGTGACCCTTGGTAATGATGAGTGACTCTTGGTAATGATGAGTGACTCATGGTAATGATGCGTGACTCTTGGTAATGATGAGTGACTCTTCGTAATGATAAGTGACTCTTGGTAATGATGAGTGACTCTTGGTAATGATGAGTGACTCTTGGTAATGATGAGTGACTCTTGGTAATGATGAGTGACTCTTGGTAATGATGAGTGACTCTTGGTAATGATGAGTGACTCTTGGTAATGATGAGTGACTCTTTTTAATGATGAGTTACCCTTGGTAATGATGAGTGGCTCTTGGTAATGATGAGTGACTCTTGGTAATGATGAGTGACTCTTGGTAATGATGAGTGACTCTTGGTAATGATGAGTGACTCTTGGTAATGATGATTGACTCTTTGTAATGATGAGTGACTCTTTCTAGTGATATGTGACTCTTGGTGATGATGAGTGACTCTTGGTAATGATGAGTGACTCTTGGTAATGATGAGTGGCTCTTGGTAATGATGAGTGACTCTTGGTAATGATGAGTGACTCTTGGTAATGATGAGTGACTCTCGGTAATGATGAGTGACTCTTGGTAATGATGAGTGACTCTTAGTAATGATGAGTGACTCATGGTAATGATGTGTGACTCTTTTTAATGATGAGTGACTCATGGTAATAATTAGTGACTCTTGGTGATGATGAGTGACTCTTGGTAATGATGTGTGACTCTTTTTAATGATGAGTGACTCATGGTAATAATTAGTGACTCTTGGTGATGATGAGTGACTCTTGGTAATGATGAGTGACTCTTGGTAATGATGAGTGACTCTTGGTAATGATGAGTGACTCTTGGTAATGATGAGTGACTCTTGGTAATGAAGAGTGACTCTTGGTAATGATGAGTGACTCTTGGTAATGATGAGTGACTCTTGGTAATGATGATTGACTCTTGGTAATGAAGAGTGACTCTTGGTAGTGATATGTGACTCTTGGTGATGATGAGTGGCTCTTGGTAATGATGAGTGACTCTTGGTAATGAAAAGTGACTTTTGGTGATGATGAGTGACTCTTGGTAATGATGAGTTACACTTGGTAATGATGAGTGGCTCTTGGTAATGAAGACTGACTCTTGGTAATGATGAGTGACTCTTGGTAATGATGAGTGACCCTTGGTAATGAAGAGTGACTCTTGGTGATGATGAGTGACTCTTGGTAATGAAGAGTGACCCTTGGTAATGATGAGTGGCTCTTGGTAATGATGAGTGACTCTTGGTAATGATGAGTGACTCTTGGTAATGATGAGTGACTCTTGGTAATGATGAGTGACTCTTGGTAATGATGAGTGACTCTTGGTAATGATGAGTGACTCTTGGTAATGATGAGTGACTCTTTTTAATGCTGAGTTACCCTTGGTAATGATGAGTGTCTCTTGGTAATGATGAGTGACTCTTGGTAATGATGAGTGACTCTTGGTAATGATGAGTGACTCTTTGTAATGATGAGTGACTCTTGGTAATGATGAGTGACTCTTGGTAATGATGAGTGACTCTTGGTAATGATGAGTGACTCTTGGTAATGATGAGTGACTCTTGGTAATGATGAGTGACTCTTGGTAATGATGAGTGACTCTTGGTAATGATGAGTGACTCTTGGTAATGATGAGTGACTCTTGGTAATGATGAGTTACTCTTGGTAATGATGACTGACTCTTGGTAATGATGAGTGACTCTTGGTAATGATGAGTGACTCTTGGTAATGATGAGTGACTTTTTAATGATGAGTTACCCGTGGTAATGATGAGTGGCTCTTGGTAATGATGAGTGACTCTTGGTAATGATGAGTGACTCTTGGTAATGATGAGTGACTCTTGGTAATGATGAGTGACTCTTGGTAATGATGAGTGACTCTTGGTAATGATGAGTGACTCTTGGTAATGATGAGTGACTCTTGGTAATGATGAGTGACTCTTGGTAATGATGAGTGACTCTTGGTAATGATGAGTGACTCTTGGTAATGATGAGTGACTCTTGGTAAAGATGAGTGACTCTTGGTAATGATGAGTGGCTCTTTTTAATGATGAGTTACCCTTGGTAATGATGAGTGGCTCTTGGTAATGATGAGTGACTCTTTTTATTGATGAATGACTCATGGTAATGATGAGTGACTCTTGGTAATGATAAGTGACTATAGGTGATGATGCATGACTGTTGGTAATGATGAGTGACTCTTTTTAATGATGAATGACTCTTGGTAATGATGAGTGACTCTTGGTAATGACGAGTGAATCTTGGTAATGATGAGTGTCTCATGGTAATATTTGGTGACTCTCGGTGATGATGAGTGACTCTTGGTAATGATGAGTGACTCTTGGTGATGATGAGTGACTCTTGGTAATGAAGAGTGACTCTTGGTAGTGATGATTAACTCTTGGTAATCATGAGTGACTCTTGGTAATGATGAGTGACTCTTGGTAATGATGAGTGACTCTTGGTAATGATGAGTGACTCTTGGTAATGATGAGTGACTCTTGGTGATGATGAGTGACTCTTGGTAATGATGAGTGACTCTTGGTAATGATGAGTGGCAGTTACCCTTGGTAATGATGAGTGACTCTTGGTAATGATGAGTGACTCTTGGTAATGATGAGTGACTCTTTTTAATGATGAGTTACCCTTGGTAATGATGAGTGTCTCTTGGTAATGATGAGTGACTCTTGGTAATGATGAGTGACTCTTTTTAATGATGAGTTACCCTTGGTAATGATGAGTGGCTCTTGGTAATGATTAGTGACTCTTGGTAATGATGAGTGACTCTTGGTAATGATGAGTTACTCTTGGTAATGATGACTGACTCTTGGTAATGATGAGTGACTCTTGGTAATGATGAGTGACTCTTGGTAATGATGAGTGACTCTTGGTAATGATGAGTGACTCTTGGTAATGATGAGTGACTCTTGGTAGTGATGAGTGACTCTTGGTAGTGATGAGTGGCTCTTGGTAATGATGAGTGGTACTCTTGTTAATGATGAGTGTCTCTTGGTAATGATGAGTGACTCTTGGTAATGATGAGTGACTCTTGGTAATGATGAGTGACTCTTGGTAATGATGAGTGACTCTTAGTAATGATGAGTGACTCTTGGTAATGAAGAGTGATCTTGTTATGGTGAATGACTCTTGGTAGTGATGAGTGACTCTTGGTAATGATGAGTGACTCTTTGTAATGATGAGTGACTCTTGGTAGTGATGAGTGACTCTTGGTAGTGATGAGTGACTCTTGGTAATGATGAGTGACTCTTGGTAATGATGAGTGACTCTTGGTGATGATGAGTGACTCTTGGTAATGATGAGTTACTCTTGGTAATGATGAGTGACTCTTGGTAATGATGAGTGACTCTTGGTAATGATGAGTGACTCTTGGTAATGATGAGTGACTCTTGGTAATGATGAGTGACTCTTGGTAATGATGAGTGACTCTTGGTAATGATGAGTGGCTCTTGGTAATGATGAGTGACTCTTGGTAATGATGAGTGACTCTTGGTAATGATGAGTGACTCTTGGTAATGATGAGTGACTCTTTTTAATGATGAGTTACCCTTGGTAATGATGAGTGACTCTTGGTAATGATGAGTGACTCTTGGTAATGATGAGTGACTCTTGGTAATGATGAGTGACTCTTGGTAATGATGAGTGACTCTTGGTAATGATGAGTGACTCTTGGTAATGATGAGTGACTCTTGGTAATGATGAGTGGCTCTTGGTAATGATGAGTGACTCTTTTTAATGATGAGTGACTCTTGGTAATGATGAGTGACTCTTGGTAATGATGAGTGACTCTTGGTAATGATGATTGAATCTTGGTAATGATGAGTGACTCATGGTAATGATGAGTGACTCTTGGTAATGATGAGTGACTCTTGGTAATGATGAGTGACTCTTGGTAATGATGAGTGACTCTTGGTAATGATGAGTGACTCTTGGTAATGATGAGTGACTCTTGGTAATGATGAGTGACCCTTGGTAATGATGAGTGACTCTTGGTAATGATGAGTGACTCTTGGTAATGATGAGTGACTCTTGGTAATGATGAGTGACTCTTGGTAATGATGAGTGACTCTTGGTAATGATGAGTGACTCTTGGTAATGATGAGTGACTCTTGGTAGTGATGAGTGACTCTTGGTAATGATGAGTGACTCTTGGTAATGAAGAGTGACTCTTGGTAATGATGAGTGACTCTTGGTAATGATGAGTGACTCTTGGTAATGATGAGTGACTCTTGGTAATGATGAGTGACTCTTGGTAATGATGAGTGACTCTTGGTAATGATGAGTGACTCTTGGTAATGATGAGTGACTCTTGGTAATGATGAGTGACTCTTGGTAATGATGAGTGACTCTTGGTAATGATGAGTGACTCTTGGTAATGATGAGTGACTCTTGGTAATGATGAGTGACTCTTGGTAATGATGAGTGACTCTTGGTAATGATGAGTGACTCTTTTTAATGATGAGTTACCCTTGGTAATGATGAGTGGCTCTTGGTAATGATGAGTGACTCTTGGTAATGATGAGTGACTCTTGGTAATGATGAGTGACTCTTGGTAATGATGAGTGACTCTTGGTAATGATGAGTGACTCATGGTAATGGAGAGTGACTCCTGCTAATGATGAGTGACTCTTGGTAGTGATGAGTGACTCTTGGTAATGATGAGTGACTCTTGGTAATGATGAGTGACTCTTGGTAATGAAGAGTGACTCTTGGTAGTGATGAGTGACTCTTGGTAATGATGAGTGACTCTTGGTAATGATGAGTGACTCTTGGTAATGAAAAGTGACTTTTGGTGATGATTAGTGACTCTTGGTAATGATGAGTGACTCTTGGTAATGATGAGTTACTCTTGGTAATGATGACTGACTCTTGGTAATGATGAGTGACTCTTGGTAATGATGAGTGACTCTTGGTAATGATGAGTGACTCTTGGTAATGATGAGTGACTCTTGGTAATGATGAGTGACTCTTGGTAATGATGAGTGACTCTTGGTAATGATGAGTGACTCTTGGTAATGATGAGTGACTCTTGGTAATGATGAGTGACTCTTGGTAATGATGAGTGACTCTTGGTAATGATGAGTGACTCTTGGTAATGATGAGTGACTCTTGGTGATGATGAGTGACTCTTGGTAACGATGAGTGAATCTTGGCAATGATGAGTGACTCTTGGTAATGATGAGTGACTCTTGTTAATGATGAGTGACTCTTGGTAATGATGAGTGACTCTTGATAATGATTAATGACTCTTGGTAATGATGAGTGACTCTTTGTAATGATGAGTGACTCTTGGTAGTGATGAGTGACTCTTGGTAGTGATGAGTGACTCTTGGTAATGATGAGTGACTCTTGGTAATGATGAGTGACTCTTGGTGATGATGAGTGACTCTTGGTAATGATGAGTGACTCATGGTAATGAAGAGTGACTCTTGGTAATGATGAGTGGCTCTTGGTAATGATGAGTGACTCTTGGTGATGATGAGTGACTCTTGGTAATGATGAGTGACTCATGGCAATGAAGAGTGACTCTTGGTAATGATGAGTGACTCTTGGTAATGATGAGTGACACTTGGTAATGATGAATGACTCTTGGTAATGATGAGTGACTCTTGGTAATGAAGAGTGACTCTTGGTAAAGATGAGTGACTCTTGGTAATGTTGAGTGACTCTTGGTAATGATGAGTGACCCTTTGCAATGATGAGTGACTCTTTGTAATGATGAGTGACTCTTGGTAATGATGAGTGACTCTTGGTAATGATGAGTGACTCTTGGTAATGATGAGTGACTCTTGGTAATGATGAGTGACTCTTGGTAATGATGAGTGACCCTTGGTAATGATGAGTGACTCTTTTTAATGATGAGTGATTCTTGGTAATGATGAGTGACTCTTGGTAATGATGAGTGGCTCTTGGTAATGATGAGTTACTCTTGGTAATGATGAGTGACTCTTGGTAATGATGAGTGACTCTTGGTAATGATGAGTGACTCTTTGTAATGATGAGTGACTCTTGGTAATGATGAGTGACTATTGGTAATGATGAGTGACTCTTGGTAATGATGAGTGACTCTTGGTAATGATGAGTGACTCTTGGTAATGATGAGTGGCTCTTGGTAATGGTAAGTGTCTCTTGGTGATGTTGCATGACTCTTGGTAATGATGAGTGACTCTTTTTAATGAGTGACTCTTGGTGATGATGAGTGACTCTTGGTAATGAAGAGTGACTCTTAGTAGTAATGAGTGACTCTTGGTAATGATGAGTGACTCTTGGTAATGATGAGTGACTCTTGGTGATAATGCATGACTCTTCGTAATGATGAGTGACTCTTTTTAATGAGTGACTCTTGGTAATGATGAGTGACTCTTAGAAGTAATGAGTGACTCTTGGTAATGATGAGTGACTCTTGGTAATGAAGAGTGACTCTTGGTAATGAGGAGTGACTCTTGGTAATGATGAGTGACTCTTTTTAAAGATGAGTTACCCTTGGTAATGATGAGTGGCTCTTGGTAATGATGAGTTACTCTTGGTAATGATGAGTGACTCTTGGTAATGATGAGTGGCTCTTGGTAATGATGAGTTACTCTTGGTAATGATGAGTGACTCTTGGTAATGATGAGTGACTCTTGGTAATGATGAGTGACTCTTTGTAATGATGAGTGACTCTTGGTAATGATGAGTGACTATTGGTAATGATGAGTGACTCTTGGTAATGATGAGTGACTCTTGGTAATGATGAGTGACTCTTGGTAATGATTAGTTACTCTTGATAATGATGAGTGACCCTTGGTAATGATGAGTGACTCTTGGTAATGATGAGTGACTGTTGGTAATGATGAGTGACCCTTGGTAATGATGAGTGACACTTGGTGATAATGAGTGACTCTTGGTAATGACGAGTGACTCTTGGTAATGATGAGTGACTCTTTGTTATGGTGAATGACTCTTGGTAGTGATGAGTGACTCTTGGTAATGATGAGTGACTCTTGGTAATGACGAGTGACTCTTTGTAATGATGAGTGACTCTTGGTAGTGATGAGTGACTCTTGGTAGTGATGAGTGACTCTTGGTAGTGATGAGTGACTCTTGGTAGTGATGAGTGACTCTTGGTAGTGATGAGTGACTCTTGGTAGTGATGAGTGACTCTTGGTAATGATGAGCGACTCTTGGTAGTGATGAGTGACTCTTGGTAGTGATGAGTGACTCTTGGTAATGATGAGTGACTCTTGGTAGTGATGAGCGACTCTTGGTAATGATGAGTGACTCTTGGTAGTGATGAGTGACTCTTGGTAGTGATGAGTGACTCTTGGTTATGATGAGTGACCCTTGGTAATGATGAGTGACTCTTGGTAGTGATGAGTGACTCTTGGTTATGATGAGTGACCCTTGGTAATGATGAGTGACTCTTGGTAATAATGAGTGACTCTTGGTAGTGATGAGTGACTCTTGGTAGTGATGAGTGAATCTTGGTAATGATGAGATAATCTTGATAATGATGAGTGACTCTTGGTAATGATGAGTGACTCTTGGTAATGATGAGTGACTCTTGGTAATGAGGACTCCCGGTAATGATGCGTGACTCTTGGTAATCATGAGTGGCTCTTGGTAACGATGAGTGACTCTTGGTAATGATGAGTGACTCTTGGTAATGATGAGTGACTCTTGGTAATGATGAGTGACTCTTGGTAATGATGAGTGACTCTTGGTAATGATGAGTGACTCTTGGTAATGAAGAGTGACTCTTGGTAATGATGAGTGACTCTTTTTAATGATGAGTTACCCTTGGTAATGATGAGTGACTCTTGGTAATGATGAGTGACTCTTGGTAATGATGAGTGACTCTTTTTAATGATGAGTTACCCTTGGTAATGATGAGTGGATCTTGGTAATGATGAGTGACTCTTGGTAATGATGAGTGACTCTTTTTAATGATGAGTTACCCTTGGTAATGATGAGTGACTCTTGGTAATGATAAGTGACTCATGGTAATAATTAGTGACTCTTGGTAATGATGAGTTACCCTTGGTAATGATGAGTGGCTCTTGGTAATGATGAGTGACTCTTGGTAATGATGAGTGACTCTTGGTAGTGATGAGTGACTCTTGGTAATGATGAGTGACTCTTGGTAGTGATGAGTGACTCTTGGTAATGATGAGTGACTCTTGGTAATGATGAGTGACTCTTGGTAGTGATGAGTGACTCTTGGTAATGATGAGTGACTCTTGGTAATGATGAGTGACTCTTGGTAATGATGAGTGACTCTTGGTAATGATGAGTGACTCTTGGTAGTGATGAGTGACTCTTGGTAATGATGAGTGACTCTTGGTAGTGATGAGTGACTCTTGGTAGTGATGAGTGACTCTTGGTAATGATGAGTGACCCTTGGTAATGATGAGTGACTCTTGGTAATGATGAGTGACTCTTGGTAATGATAAGTGACTCTTGGTAATGATGAGTGACTTTTTGTAATGATGAGTGACTCTAAGTAATAATGAGTGACTCTTGGTAGTGATGAGTGACTCTTGGTAGTGATGAGTGAATCTTGGTAATGATGAGATAATCTTGATAATGATGAGTGACTCTTGGTAATGATGAGTGACTCTTGGTAATGATGAGTGACTCTTGGTAATGACGAGTGACTCTTGGTAATGATGAGTGACTCTTGGTAATGATGAGTGACTCTTGGTAATGATGAGTGACTCTTGGTAATGATGAGTGACTCTTGGTAATGATGAGTGACTCTTTTTAATGATGAGTTACCCTTGGTAATGATGAGTGACTCTTGGTAATGATGAGTGACTCTTGGTAATGATGAGTGACTCTTTTTAATGATGAGTTACCCTTGGTAATGATGAGTGGATCTTGGTAATGATGAGTGACTCTTGGTAATGATGAGTGACTCTTTTTAATGATGAGTTACCCTTGGTAATGATGAGTGACTCTTGGTAATTATAAGTGACTCATGGTAATAATTAGTGACTCTTGGTAATGATGAGTTACCCTTGGTAATGATGAGTGGCTCTTGGTAATGATGAGTGACTCTTGGTAATGATGAGTGACTCTTTTTAATGATGAGTTACCCTTGGTAATGATGAGTGACTCTTTATAATGATGAGTGACTCATGGTAATAATTAGTGACTCTTGGTAATGATGAGTTACCCTTGGTAATGATGAGTGGCTCTTGGTAATGATGAGTGACTCTTGGTAATGATGAGTGACTCTTGGTAATGATGAGTGACTCTTGGTAATGATGAGTGACTCATGGTAATAATTAGTGACTCTTGGTGATGACGTGTGACTCTTGATAATGATGAGTGACTCTTGGTAATGATGAATGACTCTTTTTAATGATGAGTTACCCTTGGTAATGATGAGTGGCTCTTGGTAATGTTGAATGACTCTTGGTAATGATGAGTGACTCTTGGTAATGATGAGTGACTCTTGGTAATGATGAGTGACTCTTGGTAATGATGAGTGACTCTTGGTAATGATGAGTGACTCTTGGTAATGATGAGTGACTCTTGGTAATGATGAGTGACTCTTGGTAATGATTAGATACTCTTGATAATGATGAGTGACACTTGGTAATGATGAGTGACTCTTGGTAATGATGAGTGACTCTTGGTAATGATGAGTGACCCTTGGTAATGATGAGTGACACTTGGTGATAATGAGTGACTCTTGGTAATGACGAGTGACTCTTGGTAATGATGAGTGACTCTTTGTTATGGTGAGTGACTCTTGGTAGTGATGAGTGACTCTTGGTAATGATGAGTGACTCTTGGTAATGACGAGTGACTCTTGGTAATGATGAGTGACTCTTGGTAATGATGAGTGACTCTTGGTAATGATGAGTGACTCTTGGTAGTGATGAGTGACTCTTGGTAGTGATGAGTGACTCTTGGTAGTGATGAGTGACTCTTGGTAGTGATGAGTGACTCTTGGTAGTGATGAGTTACTCTTGGTAGTGATGAGTGACTCTTGGTAATGATGAGTGACTCTTGGTAGTGATGAGTGACTCTTGGTAGTGATGAGTGACTCTTGGTAATGATGAGTGACTCTTGGTAGTGATGAGTGACTCTTGGTAATGATGAGTGACTCTTGGTAGTGATGAGTGACTCTTGGTAGTGATGAGTGACTCTTGGTAATGATGAGTGACCCTTGGTAATGATGAGTGACTCTTGGTAATGATGAGTGACTCTTGGTAGTGATAAGTGACTCTTGGTAATGATGAGTGACTCTTGGTAATGGTGAGTGACTCTAAGTAATAATGAGTGGCTCTTTGTAGTGATGAGTGACTCTTGGTAGTGATGAGTGATTCTTGGTAATGATGAGATAATCTTGATAATGATGAGTGACTCTTGGTGATGATGAGTGACTCTTGGTAATGATGAGTGACTTTTGGTAATGAGGGCTCCCGGTAATGATGAGTGACTCTTGGTAATCATGAGTTACTCTTGGTAACGATGAGTGACTCTTGGTAATGATGAGTGACTCTTGGTAAAGAGTGACTCTCGGTAATGATGAATGACTCTTGGTAATGATGAGTGGCTCTTGGTAATGATGAGTGACTCTTGGTAATGAAGAGTGACTCTTGGTAATGATGAGTGACTCTTGGTAATGATGAGTTAGTTTTGAACATGCTTTTACAGCGTAAAGATCGATTAAAGTCATTTGACAAATAAAATCTCTGGTTCAGAGATGACTACAACTTCATCCTGATCCCTAATTTTATACCGTATCCTCCAACCTAGGTTGAGTGACCTGGCAAAGAGGAAAGCACTTTAACCATCTTTCATTTAATCACTGTCTTGCTGGAAGTACACTGACATCACATTTCAGATGACTCTGCAAACTACAAAATCCTCATCCCAGGACTCAAGTCCGGCTAACAGGTTTTCTTAATACCTTCATAAATATTACTTTGCTCCTTCCTGACATCCCAGCAAATCATGAAAACCACTTGCCTCCACTCCTGTTTTACACGCTCTTAAAAGCCTGTTAGGTGTCCAAGCTCCTAACACTCAAAACTATCTTTCTCCTCCCTCCAACATTTTCCATGATGAACCCTCCTTCCCTTTTCCCTGAATTTATATGTCCTAGCCATTTTGTTTTTCTCCAACCTCTCCAAATGTCCAAACCAACTCAACTCCTGTTCAGCTCTCTGAATAATACAGTAGTGTGCATATTATTTAGGACAATTTTGAAAAAAATATATCTTAAAATTAATGCTTATTTGAAAAATACTCGGCAATGATATGATAGATAATTAATTGATTTAATAGGAGATATGACTATTCTTTGGTTTTATATGGATTGCTTCACACTTTGGCAAAGAATCAACGAATGTTGATCACATTTTGTCAAGTTCTTCATCGTGGTTTCAGATCCTAATAACAGCAGCAATTAGCTTCTCCTCAGTTGTCCTGTTTCGCAATTCTGTGTTTGGTTATTGCCCATAGATTCTCAACTGGGTTGAAGACAGCAGTGTTTCAAGGCCAGTTTAGAACGCTGAGCCCACTCTCTTCGAAGAATGTCAGCATTTTTCTGGAAGTGCTGCAGGGAGCAAGATCCTGCTGGAAAATGCCTTATTTTTATCATTTTTTTATTATTGTTCTTTTGCTACCTTAACTTGTGTATTTTATCCTGTCAATTTAAATCTAGTTATACTCTAATTCTTGTAAACAACTTATATAAGACCTTAGTGCAATTACAATTGAGAGTCTTGCGCCTTTTTTATATTATTAGATTAAACTCAGTTGTACTATAGTCAATACCAAATTCATTATATTAGACCATAGTGCAATTTCTAGTGAGAGACTGGTGCTATTTTTAATTTGTATTTTTATATTATTAGATTAAACCTAGTTGTACTATAGCTCATTGTAGCTCAAAACATAGACTCCACAAAAGTCATTATATTAGACCTTAGTGCAATTACAAGTGAGAGTTGTTCTATTTTAAATTTGTATTTTTATATTACTAGTTTATACCTAGTTGTACTTTAATTCATTCCAGCACAACACACAGACAACATTAACTTCATTATGTGTATTAGTGACTATACTCTATATGACCAAAATACTCTAGCTATATACTTATCCAAACTTCCCACCACTACAGATATCAGTACTAGAACTCAACACATAACTCAGGATATAAATAACCATAATTTAAACCTAGAAGATGATTGATCACGTTGACCCTGATCTAAACCTCCATAATCTGACACCCAATCAAAACCTATTGGAAAGTAACTGCCTTTATTACACAGCATCACAAGCCAGCACTATCCTAAACAATGCTAAAAGTCTATCAGTACTTAACTACAACATCAGGTCCTTAAGCAAACACTATGATGACCTCCTGGCACTCCTTGAATCACTAAAGACACCCTTCTCCTGCATTATTCTTACTGAGACCTGGCTTAAGCAGCACACAATAGATATCTACCCTCTACCAGGATACACAGCAATTCACAACTGCAGACCAAACCAAGTTGGGGGTGGTATTGCAATCTATTACTCTAACCAATTAACTTGTATTAGCACCACTTGCTTTAGTGATGAATATGGGGAATACATTTTTGCTAATTTTATTATAAAAAACCTTAAGACACCTATAACAATCGGTGCCATTTACCGGATACCTCACACAAACATCCCAAATTTCAGTGAGAAATTAAAGTCACTAATAACAAACAGACAAATGAATAAGCACCACCTTCTCTTAGCTGAAGACTTCAACATCAACCTTGGCTTACTAGATGATCAGCCTGTAACTGATTTCATCAACAATATGAACAACACACTTCTCATACCAACAATAACTAAACCAACCAGGCTCACTGAGACAAGTGCAACCATAATAGACCACATATGGACCAATATACTAGCCCCCCTTGAATCAGGGATAATCACAGATAGCACTACAGACCACTACCCTACCTTCCTCCTGACAAACATTAGTAAACCACCACTTAAATAAAACAAAGTCTCATTTAGACTCCATGACGAGGCCTCAATAAGGAAGTTCACAGCTGACCTAGAGACTGTTGACTGGCCTACAGAATTCTCCAAGGCCAATGGTATTGATGACTGGACAGACATTTTTCTTAACAAATTACTTAGACTATACAACAAACATTGTCCTATAAAAACGAAACAGATCACAAATAAACGGCTTGGTTGCCCATGGCTAACCAGCACCATTCTGAAATCCATTGACAAGAAACACCAATATGAAAAGCAATATAGACAGGGCTTAATACACAAAGATATTCTTAAACACTATTCATCAGTTCTCACCAAAGTAATAAAGAAAGCCAAACAACTATACTACTCCAGTAGATTCACAGACACTAGAGGAGATATAAAAAAGACCTGGAAAACACTCTCTCAGATTCTAGGGACCCACAAACTGAAAAAAAACAAGAATATTGTCCTAACTAAACCTAATGAAACACCACTACATCCCACTGACACAGCTAACAAGATAAACGACTTCTTCTCAACCATAGGATCTAATCTCGCCAATAAAATCCCACATACCAATGCCCATGCCGGGGACTACCTAGATGAGAATTTCCCAAATTCCTTCTATCTTGCACCAACTGAGCCCTCGGAAGTCACCGAGATTATAAAGTTACTTAAAAACAACTCAGGGAATCTGTCTAATGTCCCACCATTACTGTACAAGCGAGCAGCCCATATCCTTTCGCATGCTATTTCATTACTTTTTAACAAGTCACTAGAAACTAGCACCTTCCCGAAACTACTCAAGATGGCAAGGGTTACACCAATACATAAAGGTGGTGACCCTACAGACTTAAACAACTATAGGCCAATATCAAACTTACCATTGCTATCCAAAATCTTTGAGAAACTCGTGCACAGGAGACTATATTCATTTATAACAGCACAAAACATACTCAACCCCTGCCAATTTGGATTCAGGAAAAATAAAAGCACTAATGATGCAATCATAAAAATGCTAGATCTGCTTTACACAACATTGGAAAATAAGGAATATCCACTAGGAATTTTTATTGACCTAAGAAAAGCTTTTGACACAGTAGACCACGACATCCTACTCCACAAACTTGACCATTACGGTATAAGAGGCCATGCGCTTGCTTATTTCAAATCTTACCTTACTAATAGGTATCAGTATGTCACCATTAAAGACACAGCATCAACAACACGGCCACTTGATACTGGAGTTCCGCAGGGAAGTGTCCTTGGTCCCCTGCTCTTCCTCATATACATCAATGATCTTCCAAACGTATCCCAACACCTGAAACCCATTCTCTTTGCTGACGACACGACTATGTCATCTCTAACCCTAATCTTGCCACCCTCAACACCATTGTTAACGAGGAGCTGATCAAAATATCGACTTGGATGACAGCCAATAAATTTACGCTTAACACTGACAAAACCTACTATAATATGTTTGGTAGCAGAGCAGGAGATGCACAAATTAACATTAAGATCGACAACACTCTAATTACCAGACATAATGAGGGCAAATTCCTAGGCCTATACCTTGACAACAACCTGAATTTCAGCACCCATATCCAACACATAACCAAAAAAGTATCCAAAACGGTTGGGATCCTCTCCAAGATACGATACTACGTGCCGCAAAATGCCCTTCTCACACTATACCACTCACTTATTCATCCATACCTCACCTATGCTATTTGTGCTTGGGGATCAACTGCAGCAACACATCTAAAGCCAATAATAACCCAACAAAAAGCTGCAGTAAGAATAATCACTAAATCCCATCCCTGGCAACACACTCCCCCACTCTTCATAGATCTAAACTTACTCCCTGTTCAGTACATCCACACTTACTACTGTGCAATCTACATCTACAGGACCTTAAACTCCAATATCAACCTTGACCTAAAACGCTTTCTTGATAGTTGTGACAGAACCCACAGGCATAACACCAGACACAAACATCTCTACGACATTCCCCGTGTCCGACTAAACCTTTACAAAAATTCAATGTATGTCAAAGGCCCTAAAATCTGGAACACCCTACCTGAGAACTCTAGAACTGCAGACACATTCATCACCTTCAAAACTACCATTAGAAAACATCTTATCTCCCTGATACACCCCATCAACTAACTACACGAATACCACCTGGTGGTTCACACTTACACTCACTCACCCATTTGACCATAAACAGAAATATTAATCTCAATCTTAAAATAATGAATCCTATGATACTCCAATACTGAAACTATGTACTGTGCCAAAACAAAAGCATTCACATTGCTAAACTCACAAACTAGTATTTAGTCACTTAGCCATAATACCAACTTACCTCATAATTTGTAATATTTTAAAATAAAGAATTAAACTAAGTCTGCCCGAAATGCCTAGCCATGCTAGGCGTTCTAGTAGTACACTCTGTAATCATTTTTTAACTACATGTAAACCACACAACAACCAAATTCTGTAAATTCAACATTGTAATCTTTATAGAGAATAAACTTTGAATTTTGAATTGAATTTGAATTTGAAGCAAATGAGTTGCCAGGATTGCCTTGTATTTGTCCCTGTTCATCGTTCCCTCAATAATAACAATCCGTCCATAGCCTTTAGCAGTAAAACTCCTCCAAAACATCTTCTTAGGCGGGTGTTTAGTCGCTTGTTGAATGTGTCTATTCTAAACATGATCACCTTTGCTCCGTCTCACTGCCACTGATCTGTACCCATGTACTTCAAAATGTGCCACATCTGAAAATATAACTTTTCTCCATTCATCTGTCGCCCATCCCCTATGATCGAGTGTCCACCACAGCCGTTTTTCCTTCATAGCAGCAGTCAATAACTGTTTCTTTATCGGCTTTCTGGTAGTTCTGACAAATCCAGGGACCCTCCGTCAGACAGTTGGTTTTCTTGGGACCCGTCACACTAATTCTCATGATAACCTTGTCATCGTGAGGTATTGTCTTGAGTTTTTTTTCCACACCTTCCTTGATGCAGAACTCAACAATCATCAGCGTCATCAACTTTGTTCAGAATCCGACCAACATTCGACTTTGCTAGGATCAAATTTTTGACAATCTGTCTGATTCTTAACTTAACATGTTTTCTAAGACCTACAACATCCTACTAACATCCATCAAGAATTTCACAAGTAATCATGAAATGAAAGGCAGAATTTTGTGAATCCACATTCACTCACAGAGCATGCTTGAAAGAATAGCCTTGCAGAACAACAGTTGTTGTAGCACTGACCAGAGTTGCAGGGTAACACCAAAAGTGGATGGTTGCCAAAAGTCAGCAGCAAATTTTCATGAAAAGAAAAGAACCCAAACTACATTAATTATCCAGGAGACAATCACAGATAGAGATATGAGATAACCACAGATTTTATGCATGTACCAATTAATTTACTCTACTGTACTTTTGGTAACCTCACACCTCTCCTCCAAACTCAAAATTCTCTGCCTTATATTCACCACACACACAATAATAATAATAATAATAATAAAGTTGGTAGAATTACCGACAATATGTAAAGTAAAAGGACAAAAGTGCAACTAATGTGACATTTATTGTGGCACAATAAATGTCACATTAGTTGCACTTGTGTCCTTTTACTTTACATATTGTCGGTAATTCTACCAACTTTATTACAATCTGTCGGACACCGCAACATAATGAACATTTCATGCAGACGTCATTTGGACACCCTTCTTCGTGCTCACAGCTATCGCAACAGACACAACTTCCTACAAGATTGCCTGGCAGAGAAGGTGATCCCTAAGTCTACTCCTGCACAGCTCTCCAACTCCAAGCACCCCTTCTCTCCAGCTACCCAAGCTTACTTAGCTGAATGTGCCGAAGAACTTTCTAACATCGCTAAGGAAACCTTTGAAACTGCAAGGAATATGAGGGCCAATCTTCAGATTGACCAACACACTGCTGAGCATATTCTCAGCACAGTCACCACAGCTAACCTCCAACAGAAGATCAAACTCAATCGCAAACTTCAGTACCTCTGCACTAACAGTCGATGGAAGGAAATGGGACGCGAATCCCTGATAAACAACTTATCGTCACGCACCTTAACCGACTACGAAAAACAAGCACTGAGTCTGGGACTCAAATTTACCACCAACATACGCAAACCTAACTATCAACTCAATCTAGTTACCAGGAACCATAGACACAGTGACAGCAACTTCCAGAAGGGTTATATACAGGGCCTTCTCACTGCAGCTTTATGTGAACCTTCTTCTTCTAATCTTCCTAGACGATACATCACTGACCTTAAGAACCTCGCCAACGACCCCAACATTATCGTCACCACCGCCGACAAAGGAGGTGGAGTCGTCATACTCAACACCAGTGACTACAACACTAAAATGATGGACCTTTTGAATGATCAATCTACATACGAACCCATCAGCACTCAACAGTGGGAGACACTCACCAAAGATTTTCTATACAAAACCAGACAAATACTCAAACGCACTAGAGAAGGGAAGAAACTTCTGTACTTGTTACCAAGCAACCCTAAACCAGCACACATGTATGGTTTACCCAAGACCCATAAACACAATATTCCTCTCAGACCAATCACGTCAGGAATAGGCAGTGCTCCACACAAACTAGCCGAAGTTCTTGCCAAACATCTTTCCTGCCTTCTGGGGACCATCAGCCCCGCTCATCTTAAACACTCAGCCACAATAAATGTCACATTAGTTGCACTTGTGTCCTTTTACTTTACAATAATAATAATAATAATAATAATAATAATAATAATAATAATAATAATAATAATAATAATAATAATAATAATAATAATAATATATTTATTTCTACAAGTACATGTACAAGGTATACAGGTCTAGCTGATATCAGTGACATACCACTACATAGCAAGCTGTTCAAAATGGTATACAATACCGACAAGAAAATTAAGACACAGGTGCAACATCTGGGTATCTTTATTGTAGACGTTCTGCCATCCAATGGCTTTATCAATACAGATTCTAGGACATAATTTGAAGACAGTAGAACTATATACAAAAGATGCGGTAATCAGTCCCTCAGCCTTGGAGTTAGTGTGAAGAGCACCATAGTCGTGAAGACTCTGGAGCACAGGCAAGGAGAGTGGCTCTTATATACTGGCATCAGGCAAAATGGGTCGGGTAGCAGACGAGGACATAGTCATTGGTAACTGGGATTCTTCAGTGGCTACTACAACTTACCCATCCCTTTGGGTATGACCTACTTCCACTGGGGAATCCAGCCTACCAGTGACTATGCCCTCGTCTGGTATCCGTCCCTTTGCACCTGACGCCAGTATATCAGCACCAGCCTCCTTGCCAGTGCTCCCGCCGGGTCACCATCTGGAGAAGACCAGGGCAGGATGTACCGGCGAACCTGCATGAATGAATGAATGCCTCTGCTCCAGAATCTTCACGTCTACGGTGCTCATCACACCAACTCCAAGGCTGAGGGACTGATTACCTCATCTTTTGTATATAGTTCTACTGCCTTCAAATTATTCCTAGAATCTGTATTGATAAAGTCACTGGATGGCGAAACGTCTGCCATAAAGATACCTAGATGTTGCACTTATGCCATAATTTTTATATAGAAAGCTGCTTGTTATGATGAGCATTTCGGGCATAGTATGTCAGTCTTTTTCCCTTGATGCGACCCACAACAGTCGACTAACACCCAGGTACCCATTTTATGCTGATGGGTGAACAGGGACAGTACGGGTCTTATGGAAATACGTCCCTAACGGAGATTCGAACTCCGGACCTAAGTGTTTGAGCTGAGTGCGCTATCGATCGAGCTACGGGACACTCCAACCTCAAACCTCACATCTCCATTGCCTCCAGCCTCCCTCCCTCTCTGAAAAGTTTGAAGTCATGCTTTATACCCATACAAGGGTTGATACCACTATAATGTAGCACTCCGATGCACCACTCCTATGGTTTACCTCATCTATCATAGAAATATCCGGCAACAAGTTCACTCCTAAATATCTGAACACATTTACTTTCTCAATACTCTCTCCCTCTGTTCTCATATCCAGTCTTTTATTGTCTAGATTTTTTGATGCTCACGTCACATTACTTTTTCCTATGTTCTCTCTTATTTTTATTTTATTTTACATATTCTCCCAAATTCATGTACCCAACTTTTCCAACTTCTCTTCAGAATCTCCCAAGAGAACTATACCAACAGCAAAAAGCAACTCTGACAACTCCCACTCTGCATTTGATGCATTATCTTTTAATCCCACACAACTGTTTGTTCACTTCTTTCACAACTCTGTATATAAGGGCTCTGGTGGCCTGGTGGTTAACGCTCTCGCTTCACACGGTGAGGGCCTGGGTTCGATTCCCAGCCAGAGTAGAAACATTGGACGTGTTTCTTTCAACCTGTTGTCTATGTTCCCCATCAGTAAAATGGGTACCTGGGTGTTAGTCGACTGGTGTGGGTCGCATCCTGGGACACTGACCTAAGGAGGCCTGGTCACAGACCGGGCCGCGGGGGCGTTGACCCCCGGAACTCTCTCCAGATAAACTCCAGATAAGTACGTTAAACAACCATAATGACGTCACATAACCTTGGGTAAAGCTTACTTATACTGGAAAATAATGTCCCTCTATCGTCAGTACCTGACCCTCACAGTACACATAAAAACTCTTGACCGCTTTCAGTAACGTTCCAACCTACTCCTTATATATTCAAATTCAAATTCAAATTCAAAGTTTATTCTCTATAAGGATTACAATGCTGAGTTTACAGAAATTTGGTTATTGTGTGGTTTACATGTAGTAAAATAGTGATTACAGAGTGTACCACTAGAACGCTTATTTCGGGCAGACTTAGTTTTATTCTTAATTGTAAAATATTACAAATTATGAGGTAAGTTGGTATTATGGCTAAGTGACTAAATACTAGTTTGTGAGTTTAGCAATGTAAATGCTTTTGTTTTGGCACAGTACATAGTTTCAGTATTGGAGTATCACAGGATTCATTATTTTAAGATTGAGATTAATATTTCTGTTTATGGTCAAATGAGTCAGTGAGTGTAAGTGTGAACCACCAGGTGGTATTCGTGTAGTTAGTTGACAGGGTGTATCAGGGAGATAAGATGTTTTCTAATGGTAGTTTTGAAGGTGATGAATGTGTCTGCAGTTCTAGAGTTCTCAGGTAGGGTATTCCAGATTTTAGGGCCTTTGACATACATTGAATTTTTGTAAAGGTTTAGTCGGACACGGGGAATGTCGTAGAGATGTTTGTGTCTGGTGTTATGCCTGTGGGTTCTGTCACAACTATCAAGAAAGCGTTTTAGGTCAAGGTTAATATTGGAATTTAAGGTCCTGTAGATATAGATTGCACAGTAGTAAGTGTGGATGTTCTGAACAGGGAGTAAGTTTAGATCTATGAAGAGTGGGGGGGGTTGCCAGGGATGGGATTTAGTGATTATTCTTACTGCGGCTGTTTGTTGAGTTATTGGCCTTAGGTGTGTTGCTGCAGTTGAACCCCAAGCACAGATAGCATAGGTGAGGTATGGATATATAAGTGAATGGTATAGTGTGAGAAGGGCAGTTTGGGGCACGTAGTATCGTATCTTGGAGAGGATCCCCTCCATTTTGGATACTTTTTTTGTTATGCGTTGGATATTGGTGCTGAAATTTAGGTTGTTGTCGAGGTATAGGCCAAGGAATTTGCCCTCATTATGTCTGGCAATTAGAGTGTTGTCGATCTTAATGTTAAGTTGCACAAAGGACTCATGTTCTTCACCACGACACAATACCCCAGCCCAATGACTCGCCTAGAACTTATCCAACATCTCCAAGACAACACAGCAATGTACACCACCGACGAAAAGCCATTCCCTACCGTCAACCAGATAATCCACCAACTCCAAACCAACGAACTCTTCTACAGCTCTCCCATATGTGTGACACAACTCTCTAGAACAAAATTCAAAGCATTGACAACCGGACCAAGAGAATAACTAACTCATCCTGCTTGCTGCCTACTGACACTCTCAGCTCCTGCCGCTGCCTCCGCCATCCTCTCCTAGAGAGCAAAGTAACATCATTCAAGCCTCTCCATCTACGCCTCTAGTACTTCGGTACCACATGTCCCAAAGTGGTTGGGCCACTTTCCTTGATTCCTCCTCTTCCCCTCCTTCCCATCCTTTTCCAGTTATTTCCATCCTTCCTTATCCTTCTTCCTTCCCATCTCACGACAGCTCTCGTCGTCTTCTTCGATTCGATATTAGAAAGAATAATGCGAGTAAAAGCGATAAAAAACAAGGAAAAAATTCCAAAAAATATATGGGCAGTTAGCAGGTGTGCTACCCACATCACCGTCACCATACCTGATATAAATGACTATAATTTCTTGTAGAAACGTCGTAGAACATTGATTCTTGTACCATTGTGTTGCCAAAAGTTAAGCTATTTTTCTATATGAATATCTCAATTTCCATAATTTTTCGATTTTTTTGGAGAGCTCGCGGAAAATTGGATGACAGTCCCTAAGCTGCAGAAACCAATTATATTCATAAACTTCCTCAGCTACTGTAAGAAGACTCAGGCCCACTCATTATCAAGGATTATGTTCGTCTAGGAGTCTCTCAGTCTTCACCAGTCAGTAAACACCAGTAATTCCAAACCCTCAAATAGAGTTGGGTAAGTACCTGTATTTCCAAGAAGAGTAATCCACGTTCATTAAACAGAGTCAGTCAATATTTTCTCAGCAGAAACATTTATCATAAACATTGTAACCATACCTACGAAGAAGTCATTATATTGCTCGCTTCTTGTACACACTGACTTTCATGTTAAGTGATTCAGTTATGATCTGCCACTCTACTTCGGGGAAGTCCGTTTTTCGGACAGCTTGCAGCAGCGTTCTTCCGAGGACAAGAAATTGTGTTCCATCAAACAACAGTTTGGCTCTTAACCATTTTCTCCCAGTCAGTGTCAAGTGTGAAAAACTGCTCACATGTTGAAGAATTAGACATACTTGATTCATACGCGAATACCACAAGGAAAGATTAATATAATACTGGTACACAATACCGACAAGCGGATATGTAAGAAGCATGTGCAACAGTTAGGAATCTTATTTTGAAATGTTTCGCCAACACAGTAGTCTCATCAGTAAAATACAGAAGTGTCGAATTTGGAGGCAGCAGAAGCGGTGAAGAGGTAAAGATTATGTGATCAGTCAAACAACCTTGAAGAGGTAGTTTGAGGTGGTCAGTCCCTAAGCCTGGAGATGTGTTCACCTTCATAGTCTTGAACAAAGTGAAGATGAAGCATGAAATTTGAGACATTTATATTGTAAAAGGTGAGTCGCAGAGAATAGAGATGACATCAGAGAAAATATTAACATAAGAACGTGAAAAACTGCAGCAAACTTAGTGGTCCATGTTAGGAAGGTCCTCAAATGCAACTCTTCTCCCTCATAACCAGGGACGGATCTACGATAAAACTAATTAAGCTTCAGGGCTTCCTAATCCCGGAGGGGCCACAGAAGCCACTTTAGTCAACCTTGCTTAAAAATTTTGGGTCTACTGTATAAGAAGGGGTTCTTAAAAAATATTAATAATATAGGAGACTGGAAGGGGACTGGGGGAGAAGTCTGGGGGAGGGGCACAGTAGAAGAGGGGACCACACTGGAGGGGGAACCTTCATCTTCGTGTGAGAGTTAGAAAGGGGGTGAAAACTCGGCACTGAGGTCAAAAAGGAGAACTGTTCAGGAATTGTAAGCACCGGAGGAATGCAACGAGACTTGAGCTTTGGAGACAGGTTCAACTTCACAGGTGATAGGCACGAAGAAGGTGCAAGCGTGCGAGGCCTCACAGACCGAGAAACTAGCTGGCGAGATGAAGAAGTAGAAGTAGGAAGAGGTGCGAAGGTGGGGGTTTCAGAGAGTAAAACCGTAAAAGAATTATAGATGGAGTGACCCTGGAAGACATGACACCGGAGGAGCTGGTAGGTGGGGGGACCGTCAAGGTTGGAGGTCTTCTGCTAGCTACTCGAGAATAAGGAACATGAGGAAGATTCTCCTGAAGGCGAAGCCGAGAGACAGCCATAGCATAAGTAAGGCCTGCACTCTCCTTAAGACAACGGATTTCAAGTTCATTAAGATAGACCTCACATCGGCCGGAAAAAGAAGGACGAGTTTCATTGCAATTAAGACAAGTGGGGGGAAGACTGTAAGATGTATCAGCATGATCTCTGGCACTGCAGACCGGGCATTCTGCCACAGACCTGCAGTATTTAGCAGGATGTCCAAAGTGTCTACAATTTCGATACTGTTGAGGTGTAGGGACCAGTCTATGGACTCCTAGGCTATGTCACGTGATAGAAACGGAGGACGTGAATTCACGGCTGTCAAAGGTTAAGTGGGTGATGTTACTGGGAAAGCCTTGCGGGCAGGACATATATATTTACTTTCAGAATCAGAAGGTCCTGAAGGGCTAATTGCTCTAAAATATCGTCACTGCAAGAGAGAAAATCACACTGTACAATGGTACCACAGTAAGAACTGAGAGTTGTGTGCTTGTGAACTGTGACAGGAACGTTATCAATTAAAGTAAGCTGGGAAAGATCATGAGCTTGATCTGCGTTCTGAGCTGTAACGATGCATGCACTGCTCTAGAGCGCGAAAGGATATATTTTGGCCAGAGATTTAACAATATTGTGGCCTGAGAAATAATCAGTTGGAGACGTCGGTTGTTGTGAAAAGAATCTGATCCACTGTGTAGTTGTAAACATGGTGCGTAAAGGAAGTAGGTGTCGTGTAGGTCGTTTCTGGGTGGAATGAGCAGAAATCAAAGGACCGTAGTCAGATAAGGGTCTGGAACATTTAGGTGTAGGACTGAAGGCGGCCCAACCTGAGGCAGGTGGGCGATCTTAAAACTGTCACATGTATGTGGGGAAGCCGAGTGCATAAAGACGTGCAAGAGGCAGAGGCACTAG